>NC_069501.1:298853064-299153064 GCF_027579735.1 Bombina bombina
CTCAGACGACCCCAAACCACTCCCCATCCCGATAGGCTGGCATCTGTGGTAATCATCTCACACGTTGGACAATGGAACCCCATTTCCTGAGCACCGGGCCGGAAGACGTCCACCAAGAAAGATTGTCTGGTGGAAGGGTCTAAAAACATTCACTGAGACAGGTTGGAGTGATCACTGTTCCACTGTCTCAGCATGCAAAGCTGAAGAGGCCGCAAATGAAACCTTGCAAAGGGCATGGCATCTGACGCTAATACAATAAGACCCACGACCTCCGTGCACTGAGCTACAGAAGGGAAGAAAAGAGACTGAAGCATCTGACAGGCTAACTGAAGAATGAGTTTACATTGGTCTGTCAGAAAAAAAGTTCATTCACATTGAGCCGGTGAAAACTCTAAAAAAACACACCTTCGTTCGAGGTGTGAAAGAACTTTTGGCCACATTGATCTTCCAGACAAGAATGAGAAGAAACCAGGCTAGTTTCTCTGTATGTGCAATTTCTAAAGGTAAAGATGGAGCCTTAACCAATATATTGTCTAGGTAAGGAGCCACTGCTACTCCTTTGGGTCCGAATCAAAGAAAGAAGAGCTCCCAGAACATTTGTTAAAAACCAGGGAACAATAGGCAGACCAATGGGTAGAGCTGTGAACTGATCATGCATTTTTTGAAAAGCAAACCACAGAAACTGATAAGGATCCTGATGGAATGGGATGTGTAAATAGTCATCTTTCAGGTTCACTGTGGACATTAATTGACCCTGAAGTACAAAAGGCAGAATTGATCTGATGGTTTCTATCTTGAAGGAGGGAACCTATAAGAACTTGTTGAGAATCTTTAGATCCAGGATAGGTCTGAATGTCCCCTACTTCTTTGGAACAATAAATAGGTTTGAGTAAACCCCCTTTCCTTGGTCTGCCAACAGAACTGGGACAATTACCCAATGTCTTCTAGGTCTTTAATGCACAGAAAAAAATATGTTCTTTTTTTCTGGTCTTTTGGAAATGTGAGACAAGATAGACCTCCCTGTGAAAGCTAAGATATGAAGCTTATTTGGTGACCCTGGGAACACACTGAGCCCATGATTCCTGCCCCCTACAGGTGAAGAGTCTGGATCAGGGGCTGCAACTTCATACTGCCTTCGAATTAGAAGAAGACTTCTCGGTCTGCTTGGACTTTGTCCAGATGAGATTTGGTCTCCACGTAGGCTTAGAGGACTCATTCTTCTGGAAAGAAGAGGAAGGTCTCTGATTCTTGTTCTGGTGAAAAACAAATATGGCCATCGGATTTTCCCTTAGGCCTAGACTTTTTATCTTGAGGCAAAAAATCTGTCAGAGTAGAAAGAGTAGAAATAATCTAATCCAATCCTGGATCAAACAGGTTCTTATCGTTGCATGCTAAAGACAACAGTCTGGACTTAGAAACCATGTCAGCTGACTAAGATTTTAGCCAAAGAGCTCTTGTGGACAAAACTGCAAGCGCCGTATTCTTAGCATTGATGCAAATAATCTGGACGATTGCATCACAAATGAAAGATTTTACTGTCTTTAGGGGTTGAATACAATCCTGGATATCCTCTAAAGGAGATTCCAATGAATGCCGCTGACACTAGATCTGATAAGGAGTCACACCAGAATTCTATAGCTCCACCCACTGCAGCAAAACTTAATGCATGCTGAAACAAAAGCTCACATGTTAAAAATCATTCCTAAGGTAACCCTCCAATTGCTTGTCCATTGGGTCCTGAAAGAAGTACTTTGTTCCAGAGGGATAGTAGTACTCTTGGCTAAAGTAGATAAAGTCCCACATAAATCCAATATTAGCCTCAGGGACAGAGAAAAGCTACTTAAAAGTAGGAGAAGGAGTGAAATGAACTCCAAGCTTATCTTATTCCTTAGAAATAATTTCTGAAACCAATGATGGGACAGAAAAAGTTTCAGGTGCCCTAGACTTGGGTCTAAAAATGAGGTCTACCGTCTGTACTAACTTGTCCTCAACCGGTCTAGATTATTGAACTCATAAAGTTCTCAACTCCTCTTTAAGTAAAGATTGCAGATAATCCATCTAAAACTAAAAAGTAATGTCCTCTGGTTCCTTTTCTGATTCTGAAGATGACATCTGATGACACCTTGCCATTTAAGCTATAAGATTATTTTTGTGCATCAGAATCCTGCGACTGCCTGATGCTTGAGGGGCCAGCAGGAGTACTAACCTTAGAAAAGGAGCCTGAGTAAATATGTTTATACTTGCGTTTAAGTTTACTTGCAAGCGGCATTGCCACAATAGTATAAGTAACTGCCAACTGTAAATGAAATTTAAAATCGGGCGCAAATTAATTCACTCCACCCTGAGCAATGTATACAGAAATATGTCCCAAAGAAGTGATTGAGCTGGAGCACTGAGAAAGAGTCTATAGAACAGAAGCTAACCAAGTGCTGCAAAACTGCGTAGGTGGAGAGACCTTGACCATTTCACACATTAACAGTTGTCTACAGGGATAATAACGTCTGAGGAACTACCCTCAGATAAAATAGTACTAATAGCTGCAGCCTTATATTGCTCCATATTGTAAAACCATATTGACAGATAACCCCTCTAAAAAGGATTAAAAATAAAAAGAAAGGGAATGGGTTTAATAGGACTCTTAGGAGCATCCAACCCCCCATGAGCAGTCTCTATACAATGTCCTTAGCAATGGGACATGTCTCTCAGTAAGGGGTGTGGGAGGTCAATGGCACTTACTAAGTAACCATACTTATGGCCTTAGGGATCTATGGGCTTGGGTACTTACCCACCCCCCAGTACTCTATACTGCTCTGCTTCAAGTTAGGAATCCAACTTGCAGTGAAAATCTATCCTGTGCTGTAACTAACAGTTTAGAACCTTGCTGGGAGAGTACATACACATGGCAAGACAGAAGGAGTCTAAGGCACTACCCTGTGACCCTCATAACTTGCTTGTGAACGAGACCCCATAGGGAAGAATTACATTGCACTAGAAGTACTCTCTTGAATCCCTCTCTTCCAGGAACTATCCATACATGGAAAACATGATTGAAGATAAACAATATTATCCTAAAATGACATAACACCTCTATCATTGCCCTCTCCTTGACAAGGCAAGGGAGGGAAGGAGAAGTAGGAGGGATACTTAAAGGTCTGGTGTATGGTGTATTTGCCTCCTCCTGGTGGCCAGGTTATGTAATTCCCAAGTGTAAGGTCTTGTAGACTCTCACAACCATTAGAAAGAAATTTGGGTTTCATGTCCCTTTAAAGCTTGCAGTGGTTGTGGAAACTGTTGAATGGGCTCCTGGCTTGATTGACTCTTCCCCACAAAGTGGTCCAGAAGAGGGATGTCTCCACATAGCCATGGATACTTTGTGATTATCAATCAGTACTGGCTACCATTGGTGAATACAACAGGCACATCAATAAAATATTTATCATGATTATGTTGTTTATGTATTGAAGGCCATGGTCTGTTTGACTTTCTTATTAATGGATCCTTAGGGATATTGTTTACTTCAGGGATTACTGATTATACTTTGACTTTGTTTTAAGTACAGGTGGCCCTCGGTTTACGCTGGTTCAATTTGCGCCGTTTCAGAATAACAACCTTTTTTTCAGTCATGTGACTGCTATTGAAAAGCATTGTGTGCATTGATTAAAATAGACAGTAGGTGGAGCTGTCTGCTTATGTTGCTGCAAAGATACACACATGCAGGCTGAAATGAATCAGTGTACACAGACCACAGACATTAGCTATCGAGCAAAGCTTTCAAAGGAACAAGATCTTCCTGTCTATGAATCAGTCCATACTGGAATGCATACAGTAGAATTGCTACAGACCCAATATTATCTAACATCCTAACAATACAAGAACTGTTTGCAGAAAAATGCAAGTAAAGACTGTGTTGTGTGATTTTTTATTAGGGTTATAATGCTGTTCAGCAAAAGTTTTTGTTCATTTAACTTAGTTTGATGATGATACAATCTGTTGTGTAATTATTTTATTAGGTGCTGTTCAGCAAATGTTTTTGTTCAGTTAACTTAATTTAATTATATATTCTGTGTTGTGTGATTATATTATTAGGTTTAAAATGCTGTTTAGCATTTAAAGTCTTCATTTCAAAGCTTTAAAAATAATGTATTAGGTGTTATGACAATTTTTTTTTTTTAAATAATTTTTTATTGGAGGTTTAGTGACATGAATTACAAACATAGCATGCCTTATGACATTCAAAAAAAAAAAAACATAGCATTGTGCAGATCAGATTCTGACTTTCACAGAAAAGGAAAAAAACAACAGTATAGTATACACATTAGGCTTTTTGAACCTCTTTTCTTTCATGTAATTAGCAAGAGTCCATGAGCTAGTGACGTATGGGATATACATTCCTACCAGGAGGGGCAAAGTTTCCCAAACCTTAAAATGCCTATAAATACACCCCTCACCACACCCACAATTCAGTTTTACAAACTTTGCCTCCGATGGAGGTGGTGAAGTAAGTTTGTGCTAGATTCTACGTTGATATGCGCTCCGCAGCAAGTTGGAGCCCGGTTTTCCTCTCAGCGTGCAGTGAATGTCAGAGGGATGTGAGGAGAGTATTGCCTATTTGAATGCAGTGATCTCCTTCTAAGGGGTCTATTTCATAGGTTCTCTGTTATCGGTCGTAGAGATTCATCTCTTACCTCCCTTTTCAGATCGACGATATACTCTTATATATACCATTACCTCTGCTGATTCTCGTTTCAGTACTGGTTTGGCTATCTGCTATATGTAGATGAGTGTCCTGGGGTAAGTAAGTCTTATTTTCTGTGACACTCCTAGCTATGGTTGGGCACTTTGTTTATAAAGTTCTAAATATATGTATTAAAACATTTATTTGCCTTGACTCAGAATGTTCAACTTTCCTTATTTTTCAGACAGTCAGTTTCATATTTGGGATAATGCATTTTAATTTAACATTTTTTACCTTAAAATTTGACTTTTTCCCTGTGGGCTGTTAGGCTCGCGGGGGCTGAAAATGCTTCATTTTATTGCGTCATTCTTGGCGGCGTTCCGGATGTGGCGTCATTTTTGGCGCCAAAAAGCATTTAGGCGCCAAATAATGTGGGCGTCTTATTTGGCGCGAAAAAATATGGGCGTCACTTTTGTCTCCACATTATTTTAGTCTCATTTTTTATTGCTTCTGGTTGCTAGAAGCTTGTTCTTTGGCATTTTTTCCCATTCCTGAAACTGTCATTTAAGGAATTTGATCAATTTTGCTTTATATGTTGTTTTTTTCTTTTACATATTGCAAGATGTTCCACGTTGCAACTGAGTCAGAAGATACTTCAGGAAAATCACTGCACAATGCTGGAGCTACCAAGCTAAGTGTATCTGCTATAAACTTTTGGTATCTGTTTCTCCAGCTGTTATTTGTATTGCATGTCATGTCAAACTTATTAATGCAGATAAAATTTCCTTTAGTACTGTTACATTACCTGTTGCTGTTCCGTCAACATCTAATTTTCAGAGTGTTCCTGATAACATAAGAGATTTTATTTTTTAAATCCATTAAGAAGGCTATGTCTGTTATTTTTCCTTCTAGTATACATAAAAGTCTTTTAAAACTTCTCTTTTTTTCAGATGAATTTTTAAATGAACATCATCATTCTGATACTGATAATGGTTCTTCTGGTTCTGAGGTTTCTGTCTCAGAGGTTGATGCTGATAAATCTTTGTATTTGTTCAAGATGGAATTTATTCGTTCTTTACTTAAAGAAGTGTTATTTGCATTAGAAATAGAGGATTCTGGTCCTCTTGATACTAAATGTAAACGTTTAAATAAGGTTTTTAAATCTCCTGTAGTTATTCCAGAAGTGTTTTATCTCCCTGATGCTATTTCTGAAGTAATTTCCAGGGAATGGAATAATTTGGGTAATTTATTTACTCCTTCTAGACGTTTAAGCAAATTATATCCTGTGCCATCTGACAGATTAGAGTTTTTTGGGACAAAAATCCCTAAGGTTATGGGGCTGTCTCTACTCCTGCTAATGTACTACTATTCCTACGGCAGATAGTACTTCATTTAAGGATCCTTTAGATAGGAAAATTGATTCCTTTCTAAGAAAAGCTTACTTATGTTCAGGTAATCTTCTTAGACCTGCTATATTTTTAGCGGATGTTGCTGCAGCTTCAACTTTTTGGTTAGAAGCTTTAGCGCAACAAGTAACAGATCATAATTTTATAGCATTATTTTTATTCTATAACATGCTAATAATTTTATTGGTGATACCATCTTTTGATATCATTAGAGTTGATGTCAGGTATATGTCTCTAGCTATTTTAGCTAGAATAGCTTTATGGATTAAACTTGGAATGCTGACATGTCTTCTAAGTCAACTTTGCTTTCCCTTTCTTTCCAGGGTAAATAATCATTTTCGTTCCTTTCCTCACAAGGAACAAAAGCCTGATCCTTCATCCTCAGGAGCGGTATCAGTTTGGAATATATCCAAGCCTTATAGAAACCTATAGCCAGCTCCTAAGTACCTATGAAGGTGCGGCCCTTATTCCAGCTCAGCTGGTATGGGGCAGATTACGTTTTCTTCAAAGAAATTTGGATCAATTCCGTTCTTAATCTCTGGTTTCAGAAACATTGTTTCAGAAAGGTACAGAATTGGCTTCAAGTTAAGGCCTCCTGCTAAGAGATTCTTTTCTTTCCCGTGTCCCAGTTAACACAGCAAAGGCTCAGCATTTCTGAAATGTGTTTCAGATCTAGAGTTGGCTGGAGTATTTATGCCAGTTCCAGTTCTGGAACAGGGGCTGGGGTCTTATTCTATCTCTTCATTGTACCAAAGAAGGTCAATTCCTTCAGACCAGTTCCGGATCTATCATTATTGAATCATTATGTTAGGATACCAACATTCAAGATGGTTACTGTAGGACTATCCTGCCTTTTGTTTAGCAAGGGCATTATATGTCTACAATAGATTTACAGGATGTGTATCTGCATATTCCGATTTATCCAGATCACTTTTAGTGTCTGAGATTCTCTTTTTAGACAAGCATTACCAGTTTTGTGGCTCTACCGTTTGGCTTAGCCTCAGTTCCAAGAATTTTTTTCAAAGGTTCTCGGTGCCCTTCTTTCTGTAATCAGAGAATAGGGTTTTGGTATTTCCTTATTTGGACGATGTCTTGGTATTTGCTCAGTCTTCTCATTTTCGAAGAATCTCATACGAATCGATTTGTGTTGTTTCTTCAAGTTCATGGTTGGAGGATCAATTTACCAATCAGTTCATTGATTCCTCAGACAAGGGTAACCTTTTTAGGTTTCTAGATAAATTCAGTGTCTATGACTCTGTCCTTGTCAGACAAGAGAAGTTTAACATTGATATCAGCTTGTCAAAACCTTCAGTCACAATCATTCCCTTTGGTAGCCTTATGCATGGAAATGTTGGGTCTTAGGACTGCCGCATCAGATGCGATCTCCTTTGCTCGTTTTCACATGCGACCTCTTCAGCTCTGTATGCTGAACCAATGGTGCAGGGATTACTCAAAGATATCTCAATTAATATCTTTAAACCGATTTTACAACACTCTCTGACATGGTGGACAGATCACCATCGTTTAGTTCAGGGGGCTTCTTTGTTCTTCCGACCTGGACTATAATCTCAACAGATGCAAGTCTTACAGGTTGGGGAGCTGTGTGGGGGTATCTGACGGCACAAGGGGTTTGGGAATCTCAGGAGGTGAGATTTCCGATCAATATTTTGGAACTCCGTGCAATTTTCAGAGCTCTTCAGTCTTGGCCTCTTCTGAAGAGAGAGTTGTTCATTTATTTTCAGATAGACAATGTCACAACTGTGGCATACATCAATCATCAAGGAGGGACTCACAGTCCTCTGGCTATGAAAGAAGTATCTCGAATTTTGGTTTGGGCGGAATCCAGCTCCTGTCTAATCTCTGCGGTTCATATCCCAGGTATGGACAATTGGAAAGCGGATTATCTCAGTCGTCAAACGTTGCATCCGGGCGAATGGTCTCTTCACCCAGAGGTATTTCTTCAGATTGTTCAAATGTAGGAACTTCCAGAAATAGATCTGATGGTTTCTCATCTAAACAAGAAACTTCCCAGGTATCTGTCCAGATCCCGGGATCCTCAGGCGGAGGCAGTGGATGCATTATCACTTCCTTGGAAGTATCATCCTCCCTATATCTTTCCGCCTCTAGTTCTTCTTCCAAGAGTAACCTCCAAGATTCTGAAGGAATGCTCGTTTGTTCTGCTGGTAGCTCCGGCATGGCCTTACAGGTTTTGGTATGCGGATCTTGTCCGGATGGCCTCTTGCCAACCGTGGACTCTTCCGTTAAGACCAGACCTTTTGTCTCAAGGTCCTTTTTTTCCATCAGGATCTGAAATCCTTAAATTTAAAGGTATGGCGATTGAACGCTTGATTCTTGGTCAAAGAGGTTTCTCTGACTCTGTGATTAATACTATGTTACAGGCTCGTACATCTGTATCCAGAGAGATATATTATAGAGTCTGGAAGACTTATATTTCTTGGTGTCTTTCTCATCATTTTTCTTGGCATTCTTTTAGAATACCGAGAATATTACAGTATTCTTCAGGATGGTTTAGATAAGGGTTTGTCCGCAAGTTCCTTGAAAGGTCAAATCTCTGCTCTTTCTGTTCTTTTTCACAGAAAGATTGCTATTCTTCCTGATATACATTGTTTTGTACAAGCTTTGGTTCGTATAAAGCCTGTCATTAAGTCAATTTCTCCTCCTTGGAGTTTGAATTTGGTTCTGGGGGCTCTTCAAGCTCCTCCATTTGAACCTATGCATTCATTGGATATTAAATTACTTTCTTGGAAAGTTTTTTGTTCATTTTGGCCATCTCTTCTGCCAGAAGAGTTTCTGAATTATCTGCTCTTTCTTGTGAGTCTCCTTTTCTGATTTTTCATCAGGATAAGGCGGTGTTGCGAACTTCTTTTGAATTTTTACCTAAAGTTGTGAATTCCAACAACATTAGTAGAGAAATTGTGGTTCCTTCATTATGTCCTAATCCTAAGAATTCTAAGGAGAAATCGTTGCATTCTTTGGATGTTGTTAGAGCTTTGAAATATTATGTTGAAGCTACGAAATCTTTTCGTAAGACTTCTAGTCTATTTGTTATTTTTTCCGGTTCTAGAAAAGGCCAGAAAGCTTCTGCCATTTCTTTGGCATCTTGGTTGAAATCTTTAATTCATCTTGCCTATGTTGAGTCGGGTAAAACTCCGCCTCAGAGAATTACAGCTCATTCTACTAGGTCAGTTTCTACTTCCTGGGCGTTTAGGAATGAAGCTTTGGTTGACCAGATCTGCAAAGCAGCGACTTGGTCCTCTTTGCATACTTTTACTAAATTCTACCATTTTGATGTACTTTCTTCTTCTGAAGCAGTTTTTGGTAGAAAAGTACTTCAGGCAGCGGTTTCAGTTTGAATCTTCTGCTTATGTTTTTCATTAAACTTTATTTTGGGTGTGGATTATTTTCAGCAGGAATTGGCTGTCTTTATTTTATCCCTCCCTCTCTAGTGACTCTTGTGTGGAAAGATCCACTTCTTGGGTAGTCATTATCCCATATGTCACTAGCTCATGGACTCTTGCTAATTACATGAAAGAAAACATAATTTATGTAAGAACTTACCTGATAAATTAATTTCTTTCATATTAGCAAGAGTCCATGAGGCCCGCCCTTTTTTTGTGGTGGTTATGATTTTGTATAAAGCACAATTATTCCAATTCCTTATTTTATATGCTTTCGCACTTTTTTCTTATCACCCCACTTCTTGGCTATTCGTTAAACTGAATTGTGGGTGTGGTGAGGGGTGTATTTATAGGCATTTTAAGGTTTGGGAAACTTTGCCCCTCCTGGTAGGAATGTATATCCCATACGTCACTAGCTCATGGACTCTTGCTAATATGAAAGAAATGAATTTATCAGGTAAGTTCTTACATAAATTATGTTTTTTTGATACAATAGCATAGTTGGCTGACTGGTCGGTCAAATGATCACGAAAATAAAGAGACATATAATAGTCAGGTAGTTTGCCACAGTTTGGCCATGTGAATATAGTATAGTTATGTGGGAGAGGGAAAAAGATATCAGCGGGCAAGAGCCGCTCAGCAAATAGGGGAAGGTGGGGGGGGGGGGGGGAGGAGGGCGGAGTACAGAGCCAAGCATACTAGGGAGATGAGAATGAATGGTGATTATAGCCGAAAGGACAATTCTACCCGTAAGACTCCATAGTATAATAGGAGGATTAAATACCAAACTGTAATAGATCACTTAGCCTCTGACTTAAGATAAGATTAAAGGGATGAAAATATAAACACTATATGAGTTACAGTTAATATCATAATATAGTAAATACCAAACATCTAATACAGATTCCTCTAAGCTTCATACTGTATATCATTGCCCCAAAAATGTATAATGTAAACATAACACCCTAGAACAATTAAGAAACGTCATGACATATAAAATACGGAACTTAAGCTTGTGTGATATCAAAAGAGTATAAAAGCACACCTAGTCTCTTCTTATATGTTAAGCCTATTGAAGTTTTAAATTAAATGATAGGAATTATTAGAATGCTTGGGTAACATATAATCTGATATTAGAGTAGTTGTGACCTCTATAAGAGGCCTAGGAAAACAAGTTAATAAATTAAAAGGGTAAAGGAGATGGTTGTAGATATGTTTACGAGTGCATTAATCGCCTGAGTTTTAGTATATAAAATTAGGAATAAAAACAAGCTCCAGAGTCCAGAGTCATAGATAATGTATCAACTTAGGGACAACTCCTGAAATATAATAATGTAGTTGATCAGCTTTACTAATGGGGGAAATGTATGGGCTGCTTAAAACTCTAGTCTTGGTAAATATGAGGTCCTAGCTATAATCTAAACTAACAGTTGGGAGAGACAGATGAACCTGTCTTCTAGTAAAGTTTAGTACGCCAAGATAAATATGAAATAATATAACCATAATGTAGATGCCTATTGAGGTGCTTATTCCACAATGATACATGCGTGACTTGGTAAATACCCTTTAGCTAGAGGAATGATGAGTTAAAAAATTAAGGGAAGACTGCAAAGCACTCAGCTAATCTGGATAGGTGTCAAATGAGGGCTAATATCTAAATACAAAAGATTGTAAAAGCTTTAAGAGCCTATCTAATATCCTAGATAATATACAAAAGAAACTAATAACAATGTAAACTAAGCGAACTATAAAACAGTATAGTAGGTGAACAGTGTCAATTGAACCTCCATTTAGTAGACACATTTGCATAGGCTAAATATGTATAAACCAGGTTAATCTATCTGTTTTCCTGAGAGACAAAAATATAAAAATATAGCTCCCCTGTGAACTCTGATAGCTAACCATAAAAAGCTATAGCTGGGGTTGATTATGTAATATAATATATTAGAGGCCTGAGACAAAGGACTTCCCATTTGGAAAAAAAACATGATATGTCAGAGATCAGACTATTAAGTCATCATTTAGAATATCATCTCTCTGAAAGTTAGGAACTATCACTTGTCAGATTTACTAATTTATGAGATACTAGTGTCCTAATGATGGGAATAGAATGGCTAGCTAACACCCAGAGTACCCAGGTGCTGTTTTACAGATAGTAAACATTATAAAGAATGTTCCAATGTCTGAGGATATGGTCAGTTAATATAGGTCAGTTACATTATCGAGTATTTAATAACAAGTGTCTAACTAAGCATATAAGAAGCACACAAATTTGAAACAGGACATGAAACATCTATAATATACAAAAAAATACCCGTGCTATATGAGACCATAACAATAATAATATTGAAAATGGAGAATATAGAGTACACAGACCTCTGTGTTTAAAAGAGCATATGGGCTAACAAAATATGTGTGTTATCATATATATATATATATATATATATATATATATATATATATATATATATATATATATATATATATATATATATATATACATAACCTAAATTAAAATTTTAAAATGATGTACACAAACTATACCAGACCGGTTGTAGTATAAAGTCCAACTAATAAATGGGGAGCCAGGTAACACTGCTTAGTTGTCTCTCTTCCAAAGGAGATCCTGTTAGTAATCTATGGAAAGCAAGTTAAATACTTGTGGAGGTGATTACTCACAACAGTACAGCACTCCTTATCAAGGTCCATGACTTTTATCCTACTCCCCTTTTATAGCCTATTCCTGCCTTTTGGAGAATCAGAGATGGAAGCGTAGATGATTCCCATAGTCTCATATGGAGCAACACTGCACTAAGTAGGTACCAATAAAGCTGGGAGCGTAGAATATGCGTCTGATAGAGTCCCCTGTGCCGAGTGGACTTCAGTGTAATAAGGTAGGAGTCACCCTTGGGAGTAGTAAATGCATAGTAGCTCCGTGGAAAGTCTATATGTACTTGTGTTTCCTTTAGAGAAAGCTTACTAATCATGGGACTGCTCCGTCTTGTTATTAGTGAAAGCTGTGTGTCTTCCACTACGTTGCTCCCAGAAGGCGTGGAGTTTGCCTCTGCCTTGACAAAGTATGGAGCTGCAGTAATGCAATCTAGGCGATCATCTATTTTCCCACCAGTAAGGGACAGTGCACTCAAATCCCAGGTCGTATCTACCAGAGACTGTGGTAGATTTATATCCAAATTAGTAGCTTTCTCAGGACCTGGAGTAATCTCAGTAATTCCCCGAGCAGGAATGTCGCACAGCGCCTCCCACGCTTCAGAGGAACAGGTATGAGAGCCCCAGTAGATATTAGGCGATACAGGGGAATCTGCTACCGGCTTGTTAAACTCCGCCCGCAGAGCATCCATGAGCACTTGGAAATGTTGCCTGAGGTCTTGATAGGTACGATCCGATGAGAGCGGCGCATCATACTCCCAGAGCTCCATGGTGTCCGGTGTATTAGTACTGCGTTCAAAAGTGCTCTCTGACTCAGAAGTTGGCCCCGTAGGCTCCGAGGGGCTGTATGAGGGTAACATTGTCTCTCACAGGATCTTAGCAGATGGGGATCACTTGTGTATCTTAGATTACACTTATTCTGAAGTCCACGTGGCCTACGATATGGCCGCTCCACATATGGATTATGTGTAAACTGCGGTTGGTGGAAAGATGCTCCGATTTGTCGCCTCAGGTTCTCTCCTTCTCACTGAACCTCTGAGTATGGATCCATAGGTCATCAACTATAGTTTCACACAATCTAGAGCAGTACTGAGCAGGTTAATTGCAGATTAAAGATATTGCTTGTGCAGAGCTCCCATAGTAGGCGACCGCTTAGGTGCCCGGCTAGCTCCGCCCCACTTATGACAATTTTAAGAGGGGCCTGGAACCTAACTCCCTTACTTCCCATTGACTTACATTATAAACTGGGTTTCAATTTACAACCATTCCTTCTGGAACCTAACCCCCGGTACACATAAAGAACATGGAAGTGAATGTAAAGTGCACTGCAAGATGTATTTTTGCGTTAAAGTGAAGGTAAAGTTTCAATGGTTACTAAACACAATTAAATGTAACATTTAAAATCGTTTGGACTTTCATTCATGAAATTTGTTATATTTGTTTGCAAACAAAGTTTTACATGATTTAAAACACTAATATTTGAATCGATAATAACAACCCGTTTTTCGGAACTGTTACTACTTCCTGATCACGTTTTGCAATTCTCCGATTGAAATCTTGGCCGTTAGGCGGCCGTGACACTACGTCATCTTCCTATCGGCCGATCTGCGCATGCGTCCCATCTAATACGCATAGCTTCTATCACAATGCTCGTGGCCGATTCATAAACGTCTTCTGATTTCAAACAGTAATTGCAACATTGAAGCGGATCGCATGCGCTTTGGAGACAAGCTGTATTGGGAACGCGCATATCTAATACGTATAGAGCGGGTGGGACCGCTCTATACGTAAACACTGAAAAAAGTAAATTTATGCTTACCTGATAAATTAATTTCTTCTATGGTACGACGAGTCCACGGATTCATACTTTACTTGTGGGATATTATCCTCCTGCTAACAGGAAGTGGCAAATAGCACCACAGCAGAGCTGTCTATATAGCTCCTCCCTTAGCTCCACCCTCCAGTCATTCGACCGAAGGTACAGGAAGAAAAAGGAGAAACTACAAGGTGCAGAGGTGACTGAAGTTTGAAATCCAAAAATATAATCCGTCTTAAAATGACAGGGTGGGCCGTGGACTCGTCGTACCATAGAAGAAATTAATTTATCAGGTAAGCATAAATTTACTTTTCTTCTATAAGGTACGACGAGTCCACGGATTCATCCTTTACTTGTGGGATACAATACCAAAGCTACAGGACACGGATGAACGGGAGGGACAAGACAGATAGCTAAACAGAAGGCACCACTGCTTGAAGAACTTTTCTCCCAAAAATAGCCTCCGAAGAAGCAAAAGTATCAAATTTGTAAAATTTGGAAAAGGTATGAAGCAAAGACCAAGTCGCAGCCTTACAAATCTGTTCAACAGAAGCATAATTTTTAAAAGCCCATGTGGAAGCCACCACTCTAGTGGAGTGAGCTGTAATCCTTTCAGGAGGCTGCTGTCCAGCAGTCTCGTATGCCAAACGGATACAGCCAAAAAGAAAGAGAGGTAGCCATAGCTTTTTGACCTCTACGTTTTCCAGAATTGACAACAAACAAAGAAGATGTTTGACGGAAATCTTTGGTCGCTTGCAAGTAAAACTTCAAAGCACGAACCACGTCCAAGTTGTGCAACAGATGCTCCTTCTTAGAGGAAGGATTAGGACACAGAGAAGGAACAACAATTTCCTGATTGATATTCCTATTAGTAACAACATTAGAAAGGAATCCAGGTTTGGTACACAAAACCACCTTATCAGCATGGAAAACAAGATAAGGCGAGTCGCATTGCAATGCAGATAGTTCAGAAACTCTTCGAGCCAAAGAGATAGCAACTAAAAACAGAACTTTCCAAGACATAAGCTTAATATCTATGGAATGCATAGGTTCAAACGGAACCCCTTGAAGAACATTTAGAACTAAATTCAAACTCCATGGCGGACCAAAAGGTTTAAACACAGGCTTGATTCTAACTAAAGCCTGACAGAACGACTGAACATCTGGAACATCTGCCAGACGCTTGTGCAGAAGAATTGATAAAGCAGATATCTGTCCCTTTAAGGAACTAGCTGATAGCCCCTTCTCCAGTCCTTCTTGGAGAAAGGACAAAATCCTAGGAATCCTGATCTTACTCCATGAGTAGCCTTTGGATTTGCACCAATAAAGATATTTACGCCATATCTTATGATAAATTTTCCTGGTGACAGGCTTTCGAGCCTGAATCAAGGTACCTATGACCGACTCAGAGAACCCCTGCTTGGATAAGATAAAGCGTTCAATCTCCAAGCAGTCAGTCGCAAAGAAATTAGATTTGGATGCTGGAACGGACCTTGAATCAGAAGGTCCTGTCTCAGTGGCAGAGTCCATGGTGGAAGAGATGACATGTCCACCAGGTCTGCATACCAAGTCCTGCGTGGCCACGCAGGTGCTATCAAAATCACCGAAGCTCTCTCCTGTTTGATTCTGGCAATCAAACAAGGAAGGAGAGGAAATGGTGGAGACACATAAGCCAGGTTGAACGACCAGGGTACTGCTAGAGCATCTATCAGTACTGCCTGAGGATCCCTTGACCTGGACCCGTAACGAGGAAGTTTGGCGTTCTGACAAGACGCCATCAGATCCAATTCTGGTGTGCCCCAATGCTGAATCAATTGTGCAAACACCTCTGGAAGGAGTTCCCACTCCCCCGGATGAAAAGTCTGACGACTTAGAAAATCCGCTTCCCAGTTCTCCACTCCTGGGATATAGATTGCTGATAGATGGCAAGAGTGAGTCTCTGTCCATAGAATTATTTTGGTAACCTCTGTCATCGCTAGAGAACTCTTTGTTCCCCCCTGATGATTGATATATGCTACAGTCGTGATATTGTCCGACTGGAATCTTATGAATCTGGCTGCCGCCAGCTGAGGCCACGCCTGAAGCGCGTTGAAAATCGATCTCAGTTCTAGAATATTTATCGGGAGGAGAGCCTCCTCCTGAGTCCACAAACCCTGTGCTTTCAGGGAATTCCAGACTGCACCCCAGCCCAATAGGCTGGCGTCCGTCGTCACTATGACCCACGCTGGCCTGCAGAAACACATTCCCTTGGACAGACCACCAAAGAAGAGAGTCTCTGGTCTCTTGGTCCAGATTTATCTGAGGAGATAAATCTGCATAATACCCATTCCACTGTTTGAGCATGCAAAGTTGCAGTGGTCTGAGATGCAAGCAAGCAAACGGAACTATGTCCATTGCCGCTACCATTAAGCCGATTACCTCCATACACTAAGCCACTGACCTCCGTCAGAAAAATTTTCATGTCCACCGAATCTATCAGAGTTCCCAGAAATGGAACTCTTGTGAGAGGGATAAGTGAACTCTTTTTTACGTTCACCTTCCACCCGTGAGATCTTAGAAAAGCCAACACAATGTCCGTGTGAGACTTGGCTAGTTGGTAAGTCGACGCCTGGATTAAGATATCGTCCAGATAAGGCGCCACAGCTATGCCACGCAGCCTTAGAACCGCCAGAAGGGACCCTAGCACCTTTGTGAAAATTCTGGGAGCCGTGGCCAACCCGAAGGGAAGAGCCACAAACTGGTAATGCTTGTCCAGAAAGGCGAAACCTGAGGAACTGGTGATGATCTTTGTGGATAGGAATGTGTAGATATGCATCCTTTAAGTCCACGGTGGTCATATACTGACCCTCCTGGATCATTGGCAAAATAGTCCGAATGGTGTCCATCTTGAAGGATGGGACTCTGAGGAATTTGTTTAGGATCTTGAGATACAAAATTGGTCTGAAGGTTCCCTCTTTTTTGGGAACCACAAACAGATTGGATCACTCCCATGGTATATAGGTCTTCTACACAGCGTAAGAACGCCTCTCTTTTTGTCTGGTTTACAGACAATTGAGAAAGATGGAATCTCCCCCTTGGGAAGAATCTTTGAAATCTAGAAGATACACCTGGGTTACTATTTCTAAAGCCCAGGAGTCCTGAACGTCTCTTGCCCAAGCCTGAGCGAAGAGAGAAAGTCTGCCCACTACTAGATCCGGTCCCGGATCGGGGGCTACCCCTTCATGCTGTCTTGGTGGCAGCAGCAGGCTTCTTGGCCTGTTTACCCTTGTTCCAAGTCTGGTTAGGTCTCCAGACTGACTTGGATTGAGTAAAATTACCCTCTTGCTTTGCGGCAGGGGAAGAGGTAGAGGGACCACCTTTGAAGTTTCGAAAGGAACGAAAATTATTTTGTTTGGTCCTCATCTAATTCGTCTTATCCTGAGGAAGGGCATGGCCTTTCCCTCCAGTGATGTCTGATATGATCTCTTTCAGTTCAGGCCCGAATAGGGTCTTACCCTTGAAAGGGATGGCTAAAAGCTTAGCTTTTGATGACACATCAGCAGACCAGGACTTAAGCCATAATGCTCTACGCGCTAAAATGGCAAAACCTTAATTCTTCCCCAGTTGAAAAGCGGCATCTGTAATGAAAGAATTAGGTAGCTTGAGAGCCCTAATTCTATCTAGAATATCATCCAATGGGGTCTCAACCTGAAGAGCCTCTTCCAGAGCCTCGAACCAAAAGGACGCTGCAGTAGTTACAGGAACAATGCACGCTATAGGTTGGAGAAGAAAACCTTGATGAACAAATATTTTCTTCAGGAGACCCTCTAATTTTTTATCCATAGGATCTTTGAAAGCACAACTGTCCTCAATAGGTATACTTGTATGCTTAGCCAGGGTAGAAATAGCTCCCCTCCACCTTAGGGACCGTCTGCCACGAGTCCCGCATAGTGTCTGATATGGCAAACATTTTCTTAAAAGTAGGAGGGGGAGTGAACGGAATACCTGGTCTATCCCACTCCTTAGTAATAATGTCCGAAATCGTCTTAGGGACCGGAAAAACATCAGTGTAGGCAGGAACCTCAGGGAATCTGTCCATTTTACACAATTTCTCTGGAACTACAATAGGATCACAATCATCCAGAGTCGCTAAAACCTCCCTGAGCAATAAGCAGAGGTGTTCTAGTTTAAATTTAAAAGCCGTCATATCTGAGTCTGTCTGAGGGAACATATTTCCTGAATCAGAAAACTCTCCCTCAGCCAGCAAATCCCTCACCTCAGAACCTTGTGAGGGTACATCGGATACGGCTAATAAAGCGTCAGAGGGCTCAGCGTTAGTTCTTACACCAGACCTATTGCGCTTCCCCTGCAACCCAGGCAGCTTAGATAAAACCTCTGTGAGGGTAGTATTCATAACTGCGGCCATATCTTGCAGGTTGAAAGAATTAGACACACTAGAAGTACTTGGCGTCAATTGAGCGGGTGTTAATGGTTGTGACACTTGGGGAGAATTAGATGGCATAACCTGATTCCCTTCTGACTGAGAATCATCCTGCAACATACTTTTAGTAGCTAAAATATGTTCTTTGCAATTTATTGACCTTTCAGTGCATGAGGGACACATTCTAAGTGGAGGTTCCACAATGGCTTCTAAACATATTGAACATTGACTTTCCTCAATGTCAGACATGTTGAACAGGCTAGTAATGACTACAAACAAGCATGAAAACACTTTATTTAGTGAAAAAAATAACAATCTTAAAAAATGGTACTGCGCCTTTAAGAGAAAAAAAAGCATACACGTTCTGCAAAAAAAAATGCACCAAATTGTTCAAAATTTTGCAAGCAGACACAATATATGTAGTTGAGATTGCCCCACCAGGAATTATAACATTTAACCCTTTAATGTGCAAACCGGATTGAAATTAGGCCTAAATCCGGAAAAAAACACCCTCAGCACCTTGCCACAGCCCTGCTGTGGCCCTACCTGCCCTCAGGGATAGAAAATGTGGGGTTAAAGCTTCGATTTGGCCCAAAACATCCACCAGGGCCCTCAGGAGTTAGAGCTTGCTGCGAGAAAATAACTGCGCAACTGAGGCGCGAAAATAGGCCCCGCCCATCTCACTCAATGTCTCTACAGCCTCAAAGAACCGCACCAGAGCGGTTTTAACTAGCCATGTGGGTTCTGAGACCCAAAAAATAAGCCAAGTGTACCCTCAATAAAGTTGCCCAAAACGTTATTGCCACAAAACGTTAACAGCACTCCCAGTTCATAAAAACCGTTTGCCCACAAACATTTACAAATCAGTGTCAACCATTTTTGTAATTGGCCCCTTATGCAAGCTTAGTAATAACCTTCTTATTAGCTCTTAGGATTACTGCTTACCCTTTCCCTCATGGGTATCCTGTCAGCCTTTCTGAAATACACAGTCTCTCCAGAAAAATATGACTGAACATACCTCATTGCTGCATAGCATGAAAACGTTCCTCACACTGAAGTTTCCTGTATTCCTCAGCTTCTGTGGGAACAGCACTGGATCTTAGTTACAAATGCTAAGATCATCATCCTCCAGTCAGCAGTCTTCATCCATCTGCTGCCTGAGAGTAAATAGTACACACCGGTACCATTTAAAATAACAAACTCTTGCTTGAAGAAATAAAAAAACTAATATTTTATCACCTCTTTCACTTTACCCTTCCTAGTACTTAGAGTAGGCAAAGAGAATGACTGGGGGTGGAGATAAGGGAGGAGCTATATAGACAGCTCTGCTGTGGTGCTCTTTGCCACTTCCTGTTAGCAGGAGGATAATATCCCACAAGTAAAGGATGAATGACTTGTCGTACCTTATAGAAGAAAGTAAGGAAATAGAAGATGGGAGAAGCCCAGACGAAAACGGAAGCATTATAATGTATTGAAAATAAAGGTGAATTGAATATTTTTATTAAAAAGAAATATAGCGATTATGTTTATATAGATGGCGAGAATGAATTACTGTTTTGAAATGGTCCGAAATTTACTTTCACTTTAAACTTGTAAAAATGCTTTCCAGAAAAGTTACATGTACATTTATCACTTATGTATGCCCCAAATGCTAGCGGAGTATAAGCACACAGCCTACATGTGCACACTACAAACATGGTCTATGCACTGATGTGCCGTTCAAACTTTAAACATGCTCAAGGTTATGTGATCATGTAGTATATACATGGTCAATGATTGCTTAGATCAGTGCACAAGCTCATCTACTCTGAGTGTTCATTTAAAAAATAAATAAATAAAAATAAAGGATGACTATACTCCATAAGCGTATCCTGGAGCTACTATGAGAAAAGCCTGCAAGGCAGATTTAAACTGTCAGGAAATAAAATAAAAATAAATGAATGATGTGCTCATAAACATCTGAAACCTGACACTGATCATGCTTATTGCCTTTTTCTTACCTGCAATGTGCAGGAGAAACGAATGCATGCAAGTATGATTTTTATTATTTCATATTAGAGAATTTCTTTAATGTTGGGTAAACATTTTTTTTGCAGTTAGGTATTTAAAATTAGGTACAAGCAATGCCAGAAGCAAGACAGACGGAACTGGTTCTTTCCATTTCTATAGTAGAAACAGAAGTTACTATTTCTTAAACATTTCAAGCAAACAGTTTGTTCACATTTAGCATCAGTTCACCTTCCAAAAACACTAAGGCCTAGATTTGGAGTTTTGTCGGTAACGACCCGAAAAACTAACGCCGGCTTTTTCCTGGCCGCACCATAAAAATAACTCTGGTATCGAGAGTTCAAATAAAGGCTGGTTTAGGCTCCAAAAAAGGAGCGTAGAGCATTTTTAACGCAGCTTCAACTCTCGATACCAGAGTTGCTTACGGACGCGGCCAGCCTCAAAAACGTGCTTGTGCACGATTCCCCCATAGGAAACAATGGGGCTGTTTGAGCTGAAAAAAAACCAAACACCTGCAAAAAAGCCGCGTTCAGCTCCTAACGCAGCCCCATTGTTTGCTATGCGGTAACCCTTCCTACGTCTGCACTTAACACTCTAACATGTACCCCGAGTCTAAACACCCCTAACCTTACACTTATTAACCCCTAATCTGCCGCCCCCGCTATCGCTGACCCCTGCATATTATTATTAACCCCTAATCTTCCGCTCCGTAAACCGCCGCTACTTACATTATCCCTATGTATCCCTAATCTGCTGCCCCTAACACCGCCGACCCCTATATTATATTTATTAACCCCTAATCTGCCCCCCACAACGTCGCCTCCACCTGCCTACACTTATTAACCCCTAATCTGCCGACCGGACCTGAGCGCTACTATAATAAAGTTATTAACCCCTAATCCGCCTCACTAACCCTATCATAAATAGTATTAACCCCTAATCTGCCCTCCCTAACATCGCCGACACCTAACTTCAATTATTAACCCCTAATCTGCCGACCGAATCTCGCCGCTATTCTAATAAATGTATTAACCCCTAAAGCTAAGTCTAACCCTAATACTAACACCCCCCTAAGTTAAATATAATTTAAATCTAACGAAATTAATTAACTCTTATTAAATAAATTATTCCAATTTAAAGCTAAATACTTACCTGTAAAATAAATCCTAATATAGCTACAATATAAATTATAATTATATTATAGCTATTTTAGGATTTATATTTATTTTACAGGTAACTTTGTATTTATTTTAACCAGGTACAATAGCTATTAAATAGTTAAGAACTATTTAATAGCTAAAATAGTTAAAATAATTACAAATTTACCTGTAAAAGAAATCCTAACCTAAGTTACAAATAAACCTAACACTAGACTATCAATAAATTAATTAAATAAACTACCTACAATTACCTAAAATTAACCTAACACTACACTATCAATAAATTAATTACATACAATTGCTACAAAGAAATACAATTAAATAAACTAGCTAAAGTACAAAAAATAAAAAAGAACTAAGTTACAAAAAATAAAAAAATATTTACAAACATAAGAAAAATATTACAACAATTTTAAACTAATTACACCTACTCTAAGCCCCCTAATAAAATAACAAAGCCCCCCAAAATAAAAAAATGCCCTACCCTATTCTAAATTACTAAAGTTCAAAGCTCTTTTACCTTACCAGCCCTGAACAGGGCCCTTTGCGGGGCATGCCCCAAGAAATTCAGCCAATCGGAATTAAGGTAGGAATATTCTGATTGGCTGATGGAATCAGAATCAAGTTCAATCCGATTGGCTGATCCAATCAGCTAATCAGATTGAGCTTGCATTCTATTGGCTGATCGGAACAGCCAATAGAATGCGAGCTCAATCTGATTGGCTGATCGGATCAGCCAATCGGATTGAACTTGATTCTGATTGGCTGATTCCATCAGCCAATCAGAATATTCCTACCTTAATTCCAATTGGCTGATAGAATCCTATCAGCCAATCGGAATTCGAGGGACGCCATCTTGGATGACGTCATTTAAAGGAACCGTCATTCGTCGTTCAGTCGTCGGCCAGGATGGATGTTCCGCGGTGGAGGTCTTCAGGATGCTGCCGCTTCGCTCCGGATGGATGCGCTTGGATGAAGACTTCAATCGGATGGAAGACCTCTTCTGGCCCGCTTGGATGAAGACTTCAGCCGGATCATGGACCTCTTCAGCCCCCCGCTTGGGCTTGGATAAGGACGTCGGAGGAGCTCTTCTGGACCGATCGGTGAACCTGGTATGGTGAAGACAAGGTAGGATGATCTTCAGGGGCTTAGTGTTAGGTTTATTTAAGGGGGGTTTGGGTTAGATTAGGGGTATGTGGGTGGTGGGTTGTAATGTTGGGGGGGGGGGGGTATTGTATGTTTTTTTTTTTACAGGCAAAAGAGCTGAATTTCTTGGAGCATGCCCCGCAAAGGGCCCTGTTCAGGGCTGGTAAGGTAAAAGAGCTTTGAACTTTAGTAATTTAGAATAGGGTAGGGCATTTTTTTATTTTGGGGGGCTTTGTTATTTTATTAGGGGGCTTAGAGTAGGTGTAATTAGTTTAAAATTGTTGTAATATTTTTCTTATGTTTGTAAATATTTTTTTATTTTTTGTAACTTAGTTCTTTTTTATTTTTTGTACTTTAGCTAGTTTATTTAATTGTATTTCTTTGTAGCAATTGTATTTAATTAATTTATTGATAGTGTAGTGTTAGGTTAATTGTAGGTAGTTTATTTAATTAATTTATTGATAGTCTAGTGTTAGGTTTATTTGTAACTTAGGTTAGGATTTCTTTTACAGGTAAATTTGTAATTATTTTAACTATTTTAGCTATTAAATAGTTCTTAACTATTTAATAGCTATTGTACCTGGTTAAAATAAATACAAAGTTACCTGTAAAATAAATATAAATCCTAAAATAGCTATAATATAATTATAATTTATATTGTAGCTATATTAGGATTTATTTTACAGGTAAGTATTTAGCTTTAAATTGGAATAATTTATTTAATAAGAGTTAATTAATTTCGTTAGATTTAAATTATATTTAACTTAGGGGGGTGTTAGTATTAGGGTTAGACTTAGCTTTAGGGGTTAATACATTTATTAGAATAGCGGCGAGATTCGGTCGGCAGATTAGGGGTTAATAATTGAAGTTAGGTGTCGGCGATGTTAGGGAGGGCAGATTAGGGGTTAATACTATTTATGATAGGGTTAGTGAGGCGGATTAGGGGTTAATAACTTTATTATAGTAGCGCTCAGGTCCGGTCGGCAGATTAGGGGTTAATAAGTGTAGGCAGGTGGAGGCGACGTTGTGGGGGGCAGATTAGGGGTTAATAAATATAATATAGGGGTCGGCGGTGTTATGGGCAGCAGATTAGGGGTACATAGGGATAATGTAAGTAGCGGCGGTTTACGGAGCGGAAGATTAGGGGTTAATAATAATATGCAGGGGTCAGCGATAGCGGGGGCGACAGATTAGGGGTTAATAAGTGTAGGCAGGTGGAGGCAACGTTGTGGGGGGCAGATTAGGGGTTAATAAATATAATATAGGGGTCGGCGGTGTTAGGGGCAGCAGATTAGGGGTACATAAGGATAACGTAGGTGGCGGCGCTTTGCGGTCGGCAGATTAGGGGTTAATAAGTGTAGGCAGGTGGAGGCGACGTTGAGGGGGGCAGATTAGGGGTTAATAAATATAATACAGGGGTTGGCGGTGTTAGGGGCAGCAGATTAGGGGTACATAAGGATAACGTAGGTGGCGGTCGGCAGATTAGGGGTTAAAAATTTTTTTTCGAGTGTCGGCGATGTGGGGGGACCTCGGTTTAGGGGTACATAGGTAGTTTATGGGTGTTAGTGTACTTTAGAGTACAGTAGTTAAGAGCTTTAGAAACCGGCGTTAGCCCAGAAAGCTCTTAACTACTGACTTTTTTCCTGCGGCTGGAGTTTTGTCGTTAGATGTCTAACGCTCACTTCAGAAACGACTCTAAATACCGGAGTTAGAAAAATCCCATTGAAAAGATAGGATACGCAATTTACGTAAGGGGATCTGCGGTATGGAAAAGTCGCGGCTGGAAAGTGAGCGTTAGACCCTATTTTGAGTGACTCCAAATACCGGCGGTAGCCTAAAACCAGCGTTAGAAGCCTCTAACGCTGGTTTTCACGGCTAACGCCAAACTCTAAATCTAGGCCTTTCATTTTGGATATTATACCTATATTGTTCAATAAAAAATAATAATAAAAACAATATGATTTATCATTTGTGTTACTTTGCATATTCTCACAATTTATGTAGAAAATGAAAAGGTATAAAACAATACATTTTAGGATAGTCTAATCAAAATTAAACTTTCATGATTCAGATAGACTATGCAATTTTAAGCAACTTTCTAATTTATTCCTATTATCAATTTTTATTAGTTTGAAATTTAAATAAAAAGCAAAATAACTAAATAAATAAAAAAAACCTTAAAACATACAATAGTTGGTCCACAAATTATGCTATACAAAATTTTACAAAATATAATCTATTTTTACTGTCACCCAGGTCTCTTATTTATCTGGATTCCTGTAATTATTTAGTAGTTCAGAGAAACATAGATCTATAAGCTATAATTAACAAAATGAGGACAGAGGTTACTGTCAGGTGATCGTTGTTACTATGATGATAAATTGATAGCTGTAAGGACAGTAAACGCCCCCTCCCCCAATAGAACTAATGCTATGAGGTATTTGTCATTGTTATGCCAATCAGCTGGCAGTAGGCAGACACAGGAGGACTAATCATTTGACAAATCAGGATTGCAGCTTTCAAATAATGGTTCTCAAGTTTGTCTATGTATTGTGGGAGGCAACATAGTGGACACCCAACCCCCTTATTTTGTTACATATGTATATTGATTTGTCAGGTAATTTTTGTTGCCACAGTGATCAGAAAATAGCCACCTGGACATGTGACCCCTACTTTGAAAAAGTGGCCTCTCTTATTTTAAGGGAGGGTTACTTGACATACTGTAGTGCTTTGTTTTGGGTGCTAGTGTCCCTTTTAAAGTGTACAGTAAAAGGTACAGTAAAAGCAAGTACAGTAAAAGGCAACTGCAATATCTATGGCAATAATTTGCTATCAAAAAGTGGATGACACCCTCACTGAAAATGGGGAATCCCCTATTTCATGTGAGGGGGACTGTGTGTGTGTGTGTGTGTGTGTGTTGAATGCTGTATTTTAGAGTATGGGTCACCATTAGTACCACAGCCCCCATAGTAAATACATCAGCAAAGTGATTTCCATTTTTATGCCAATTACCTACTAATGACAGGGATATGAGAACCCACATAGATAACTCACATTTTTCCAAACTAGGGTCTAATGCCCCTTTGCGTTTTACAGAGGGTTATATGGCATCTAAAACTGACTCCTGCGCCCTTGTTAAACACTGCACCAGTATATACTTGAGGCAGATAATTAAGAGAAAATTAGATAGTGGTATGACACCTCATTTAAAAGAGGGGGAATCCCACTATAATAGGCCTATTCCCCACACCTACAAATGAGCTGTTTTCTAGTGGGGCAGATGAACACCATTGTTAATAGTTACCCCCCGACATGCTATGGGGACATGTGAAGCCTATTATGAAAGAAGGGAGTCCACGGTTTCAAAAGAGGGGTCTCTGCAGTATAAATAGGGGGTAGACAACGGCACTGTTAGAGCCCCCTCCTGGTAAATAAAATGTTAATTACAAAACATTTCTGTTGTACTGATATTGAATAACATATCAGCCAAGTCTAAATGTTAAAGGGCCACTGTAAGTAAATATTTTCTATGATTGTTACTAACTACCCCAAATACGCTTTTTATCAATAGCATTTCATTAACATATCTCTACCGTATAGCAGAAATCTTGTCTGCAAATTTAATTGTTTTCCAAACCCACTCCGTGGGTATCCTTTGCTCTGTACCAATCCGTTTACAATACCTAGATTTCAAAATGGCGCTTTAAACACCAAGTTATTGGTTTAAGTATTTTGAACACGCAGTGCTGAAAATAGTGGGCAGGATAACGTGACATCATCGGCGAATAAAAGATATAACTTTTAGAACGTTTTGGAGAAAATATAGGTCAGTAGTTTTTAATTAATGTTTATTAACTTTAATATGTTAGTTGTTTAGCTTAAAAATTATAACAGAAAGTAATCCTTTAAAAACAAACATCCTTTTAACTACAATTGTTTTTCAATAGCCAAACTCCGTCTGCCATTTGCTTTATTTAGAGGAGCCTATTAAGCTTCGAGTCTGCAGAAAAACATAATTTATGTAAGAACTTACCTGATAAATTCATTTCTTTCATATTAGCAAGAGTCCATGAGCTAGTGACGTATGGGATATACATTCCTACCAGGAGGGGCAAAGTTTCCCAAACCTCAAAATGCCTATAAATACACCCCTCAGCACACCCACAAATCAGTTTAACGCATAGCCAAGAAGTGGGGTGATAAGACAAAAGTGCGAAAGCATATAAAATAAGGAATTGGAATAATTGTGCTTTATACAAGAAAAAATCATAACCACCACAAAAAAGGGTGGGCCTCATGGACTCTTGCTAATATGAAAGAAATGAATTTATCAGGTAAGTTCTTACATAAATTATGTTTTCTTTCATGTAATTAGCAAGAGTCCATGAGCTAGTGACGTATGGGATAATGAATACCCACGCAAGAGTCACTAGAGAGGGAGGGAAAAAATAAAGACAGCCAATTCCGCTGAAAATAATCCACACCCAAAATAAAGTTTAAATCTTATAATGAAAAAAACTGAAATTATAAGCAGAAGAATCAAACTGAAACAGCTGCCTGAAGTACTTTTCTACCAAAAACTGCTTCAGAAGAAGAAAACACATCAAAATTGTAGAATTTAGTGAAAGTATGCAAAGAAGACCAAGTTGCTGCTTTGCAAATCTGATCAACCGAAGCTTCATTCCTAAACGCCCAGGAAGTAGAAACTGACCTAGTAGAATGAGCTGTAATCCTTTGAGGCGGAGTTTTACCCGACTCGACATAAGCATGATGAATTAAAGACTTTAACCAAGACGCCAAAGAAATGGCAGAGGCCTTCTGACCTTTCCTAGAACCGGAAAAGATAACAAATAGACTAGAAGTCTTTCGGAAATTTTTAGTAGCTTCAACATATTTCAAAGCTCTAACTACATCCAAAGAATGCAACGAACTTTCCTTAGAATTCTTAGGATTAGGACACAATGAAGGAACCACAATTTCTCTACTAATGTTGTTAGAATTCACAACCTTAGGTAAAAATTTAAAAGAAGTTCGCAACACCGCCTTATCCTGATGAAAAATCAGAAAAGGAGACTCACAAGAAAGAGCAGATAATTCAGAAACTCTTCTAGCAGAAGAGATGGCCAAAAGAAACAAAACATTCCAAGAAAGTAATTTAATGTCCAGCGAATGCATAGGTTCAAACGGAGGAGCTTGAAGAGCCCCCAGAACCAAATTCAAACTCCAAGGAGGAGAAATTGACTTAATAACAGGTTTTATACGAACCAAAGCTTGTACAAAACAATGAATATCAGGAAGACTAGCAATCTCTCTGTGAAAAAGAACAGAAAGAGCAGAGATTTGTCCTTTCAAGGAACTTGCAGACAAACCTTTATCCAAACCATCCTGAAGAAACTGTAAAATTCTAGGAATTCTAAAAGAATGCCAAGAAAAATGATGAGAAAGACACCAAGAAATGTAAATCTTCCAGACTCGATAATATATCTTCCTAGATTCAGATTTACGAGCCTGTAACATAGTATTAATCACAGAGTCAGAGAAACCTCTATGACTGAGAATCAAGCGTTCAATCTCCATACCTTCAAATTTAAGGATTTGAGATCCTGATGGAAAAAAGGACCTTGCGATAGAAGGTCTGGTCTTAACGGAAGAGTCCACGGTTGGCAAGTGCCCATACGGACAAGATCCGCATACCAAAACCTGTGAGGCCATGCTGGAGCCACCAGCAGAACAAATGAGCACTCCTTTAGAATCTTGGAAATTACTCTTGGAAGAAGAACTAGAGGCGGAAAGATATAGGCAGGATGATACTTCCAAGGAGATGGATTCCGCCCATACCAATATTCGAGATACCTCTTTCATAGCCAGAGGACTGTGAGTCCCTCCTTGATGATTGACATATGCCACAGTCGTGACATTGTCCGTCTGAAAACAAATGAACGACTCTCTCTTTAGAAGAGGCCATGACTGAAGAGCTCTGAAAATTGCACGGAGTTCCAAAATATTGATCGGTAATCTCACCTCCTGAGATTCCCAAACCCCTTGTGCTGTCAGAGACCCCCAAACAGCTCCCCAACCTGTCAGACTTGCATCTGTTGAAATCACAGTCCAGGTTGGAAGAACAAAAGAAGCCCCCTGAACTAAACAATGGTGGTCTGTCCACCACGTCAGAGAGTGTCGTACAATCGGTTTTAAAGATATTAATTGAGATATCTTTGTATAATCCCTGCACCACTGGTTCAGCATACAAAGCTGAAGAGGTCGCATGTGAAAACGAGCAAAGGGGATCGCGTCCGATGCAGCAGTCATAAGACCTAGAATTTCCATGCATAAGGCTACCGAAGGGAATGATTGAGACTGAAGGTTTCGACAAGCTGAAACCAATTTTAGACGTCTCTTGTCTGTCAGGGACAGAGTCATGGACACTGAATCTATCTGGAAACCTAAAAAGGTTACCCTTGTCTGAGGAATCAATGAACTCTTTGGTAAATTGATCCTCCAACCATGTTTTTGAAGAAACGATACAAGTCGATTCGTATGAGATTCTGCTAAATGTGAAGACTGAGCAAGTACCAAGATATCGTCCAAATAAGGAAATACCACAATACCCTGTTCTCTGATTACAGACCGAAGGGCACCGAGAACCTTTGTAAAAATCCTTGGAGCTGTTGCTAGGCCAAACTGCAGAGCCACAAACTGGTAATGCTTGTCTAGGAAAGAGAATCTCAGAAACTAATAGTGATCTGGATGAATCGGAATATGCAGATATGCATCCTGTAAATCTATTGTGGACATATAATGCCCTTGCTGAACAAAAGGCAGAATAGTCCTTATAGTTACCATTTTGAATGTTGGTATCCTTACATAATGATTCAATATTTTTAAATCCAGAACTGGTCTGAAGGAATTCTCCTTCTTTGGTACAATAAAGAGATTTGAGTAAAACCCCAGCCCCTGTTCCAGAACTGGAACTGGCATAATTACTCCAGCCAACTCTAGATCTGAAACACATTTCAGAAATGCTTGAGCCTTCACTGGATTTACTGGGACACGGGAAAGAAAAAATCTTCTTGCAGGAGGCCTTATCTTGAAGCCTATTCTGTACCCTTCTGAAACAATGTTCTGAATCCAAAGATTGTGAATCGAATTGATCCAAATTTCTTTGAAAAACCGTAATCTGACCCCTACCAGCTGGGCTGGAATGAGGGCCGCACCTTCATGTTGACTTGGGAGCTGGCTTTGGCTTTCTAAAAGGCTTGGATTTATTCCAGACTGGAGATGGTTTCCAAACTGATACCGCTCCTGTAGGGGAAGGATCAGGCTTTTGTTCCTTATTGTGACGAAAGGAACGAAAACTATTATTAGACCTAAATTTACCTTTAGATTTTTTATCCTGTGGTAAAAAAGTTCCTTTCCCCCCAGTAACAGTTGAAATAATAGAATCCAACTGTGAACCAAATAATTTATTACCCTGGAAAGAAAGGGAAAGCAAAGTTGACTTAGAAGACATATCAGCATTCCAAGTTTTAAGCCATAAAGCTCTTCTAGCTAAAATAGCTAGAGACATATACCTGACATCAACCCTAATGATATCAAAGATGGCATCACAAATAAAATTATTAGCATGTTGAAGAAGATTAACAATGCTATGAGAATTATGATCTGTTACTTGTTGCGCTAAAGCTTCTAACCAAAAAGTTGAAGCTGCAGCAACATCCGCTAAAGATATAGCAGGTCTAAGAAGATTACCTGAACATAAGTAAGCTTTTCTTAGAAAGGATTCAATTTTCCTATCTAAAGGATCCTTAAAGGAAGTACTATCCGCCGTAGGAATAGTAGTACGTTTAGCAAGCGTAGAGATAGCCCCATCAACCTTAGGGATTTTGTCCCAAAACTCTAATCTGTCAGATGGCACAGGATATAATTGCTTAAAACGTTTAGAAGGAGTAAATGAATTACCCAAATTATTCCATTCCCTGGAAATTACTTCAGAAATAGCACCAGGGACAGGAAAGACTTCTGGAATAACTACAGGAGATTTAAAAACCTTATTTAAACGTTTAGATTTAGTATCAAGAGGACCAGAATCCTCTATTTCTAATGCAATTAAAACTTCTTTAAGTAAAGAACGAATAAATTCCATTTTGAATAAATATGAAGATTTATCAGCATCAACCTCTGAAACAGAATCCTCTGAACCAGAGGAAACATTATCAGAATCAGAATGATGATGTTCATTTAAAAATTCATCTGAAAAATGAGAAGTTTTAAAAGACCTTTTACGTTTACTAGGAGGAGGAATAACAGACATAGCCTTCTTAATGGATTTAGAAACAAAATCTCATAAGTTAACAGGAACACTCTGAGTATTAGATGTTGATGGAACAGCAACAGGTAATGTAACATTACTAAAGGAAATATTATCTGCATTAACAAGTTTGTCATGACATTCATTACAAACAACAGCTGGAGGAACAGATACCATACGTTTACAGCAAATACACTTAACTTTGGTAGGTCCAGCATCAGGCAGCGATTTTCCAGAAGTATCTTCTGATTCAGGGTCAATCTGAGACATCTTGCAATATGTAATAGAAAAAACAACATATAAAGCAAAATTGATCAAATTCCTTAAATGACAGTTTCAGGAATGGGAAAAAATGCCAGTGAACAAGCTTCTAGCAACCAGAAGCAAATAAACAATGAGACTTAAATAATGTGGAGACAATAATGCCGCCCATATTTTTTAGCGCCAAAAAAGATGCCCACATTATTTGGCGCCTAAATGCTTTTAGCGCCAAAAATGACGCCACATCCGGTAACGCCGACATTTTTGGGGCAAAAACGTCAAAAAAATGACGCAACTTCCGGTGACAAGTATGACACCGGAAATAACAAAGAAATTTTTTTGCGCCAAAAAAGTCTGCGCCAAGAATGACGCAATAAAATGAAGCATTTTCAGCCCCTGCGAGCCTAACAGCCCACAGGGAAAAAAAGTCAAATTTAAAAGGTAAGAAAAAAATGATTATTCAAATGCATTATCCCAAATAATGAAACTGACTGTCTGAAATAAGGAATATTGAACATCCTGAATCAAGGCAAATAAATGTTTAAACACAAATATTTAGAACTTTATATAAAAGTGCCCAACCATAGCTTAGAGTGTCACAAAAATAAGACTTACTTACCCCAGGACACTCATCTACATGTAGTAGAAAGCCAAACCAGTACTGAAACGAGAATCAGTAGAGGTAATGGTATATATAAGAGTATATCGTCGATCTGAAAAGGGAGGTAAGAGATGAATCTCTACGACCGATAACAGAGAACCTATGAAATAGACCCCGTAGAAGGAGATCATTGAATTCAAATAGGCAATACTCTCTTCACATCCCTCTGACATTCACTGCACGCTGAGAGGAAAACCGGGCTCCAACCTGTTGCAGAGCGCATATCAACGTAGAATCTAGCACAAACTTACTTCACCACCTCCACGGGAGGCAAAGTTTGTAAAACTGATTTGTGGGTGTGGTGAGGGGTGTATTTATAGGCATTTTGAGGTTTGGGAACTTTGCCCCTCCTGGTAGGAATGTATATCCCATACGTCACTAGCTCATGGACTCTTGCTAATTACATGAAAGAAACAAGGCTACTCATGGTGAAAATGTTAGTATAAAGTACATTGTTTTCCAGTTGTTATCAATTAAAACCAATTAGGAAAATATATGTAGCAGGATTAGCATTAAGAAGTCAGCAGGGTGCTTTTTATCGTCTGAGAATTAGAAAATCTTTAAATATCAGAGCTAAATTATATTAAAAGGGGTAAAATAAACAATGAAAGTACATTGTTATTTTACTACACATAATATATATATAATAAACATTTTATATAAACATCTCAGTGCTGCTGAAGATTTTGACTATGTTACTATTGTCAATGTAAGTGTTCTGTGGGCTGAGATATGGGCTCTTAAAGCTGTCCCCCCAGCAGCAGACTGCATTAGTGGGATTTCTCTGCCTCATCATGCCCCTGTGTGGGGAAATTGCTTTCCCTGCTAAATTGTGGGGGTCTCCAAGATCCATGTCATAAGGGACACCCCGAAAAAAAGGACAAAATGTTCTCCTCCTCCCCACCGTGATCTTTGAGTAAAGAACAATGTACCATCCTCTCCACTTTAGCGATTACATTAATATGTTTTATTCACACAAAAGTGCTCTAGTCTCTCTCTTTTTTTCAATAAGATCACTTTTAGGAGTCAAATAATTGCATGGGCAGTGAGACTGTATGTATGTCTGGTCATAAAACTTTGCATAAATCAGATCTCAAATGTAACAACAGTATAAAACATAATTTATGTAAGAACTTACCTGATCAATTAATTTCTTTCATATTGGCAAGAGTCCATGAGCTAGTGACGTATGGGATATACAATCCTACCAGGAGGGGCAAAGTTTCCCAAACCTCAAAATGCCTATAAATACACCCCTCACCACACCCCCAATTCAGTTTAACGAATAGCCAAGAAGTGGGGTGATAAAGAAAGGAGTAAAAAGCATCAACAAAGGAATTGGAATAATTGTGCTTTATACAAAAAAATCATAACCACCATAAAAAGGGTGGGCCAATATGAAAGAAATTAATTTATCAGGTAAATTCTTACATAAATTATGTTTTCTTTCATGTAATTGGCAAGAGTCCATGAGCTAGTGACGTATGGGATAGCAATACCCAAGATGTGGAACTCCACGCAAAAGTCACTAGAGAGGGATGGATAAAAAATAAAGACAGCCAATTCCACTGAAAAAAATTAATCCACAACCCAAATCATAAGTTTAATCTTATAAATGAAAAGAACAAACTTAAATTATAAGCAGAAGAATCAAACTGAAACAGCTGCCTGAAGAACTTTTCTACGAAAGACTGCTTCCGAAGAAGCAAAAACATAAAAATGGTAGAATTTAGTAAATGTATGCAAAGAAGACAAAGTTGCTGCTTTGCAAATCTGATCAACTGAAGCTTCATTCTTAAAAGCCCAGGAAGTGGAAACTGACCTAGTAGAATGAGCTGTAATTCTCTGAGGCGGGGATTTACCCGACTCCAAATAAGCTTGATGAATCAAAAGCTTTAACCAAGATGCCAAAGAAACGGCAGAAGCCTTCTGACCTTACCTGGAACCAGAAAAGATAACAAATAGACTAGAAGTCTTCCTGAAATCTTTAGTAGCTTCAACATAATATTTCATAGCTCTCACCACATCCAAAGAATGTAAAGATCTCTCCAAAGAATTCTTAGGATTAGGACACAAAGAAGGGACAACAATTTCTCTACTAATGTTGATAGAATTCACAACTTTAGGTAAGAATTTAAATGAAGTCCGCAAAACTGCCTTATCCTGATGAAAAATCAGAAAAGGAGATTCACAAGAAAGAGCAGATAATTCAGAAACTCTTCTAGCAGAAGAGATGGCCAAAAGGAACAACACTTTCCAAGAAAGCAATATAATGTCCAAATAATGCATAGGCTCAAACGGAGGAGCCTGTAAAGCCTTCAAAACCAAATTAAGTCTCCAAGGAGGAGAGATTGATTTAATGACAGGCTTGATACGAACCAAAGCCTGTACAAAACAGTAAATATCAGGGAATTTAGCAATTTTTCTGTGGAATAAAACAGAAAGAGCAGAGATTTGTCCTTTCAAGGAACTTGGAGACAAACCTTTATCCAAACCATCCTGAAGAAACTGTAAAATTCTAGGAAGTCTAAAAGAATGCCAAGAAAATTTATGAGAACACCATAATAAATCTTTCTAGAAACAGATTTACGAGCCTGTAAAATAGTATTAATCACTGAGTCAGAGAAACCTCTATGACTAAGCACTAGGCGTTCAATTTCCATACCTTCAAATTTAATGATTTGAGATCCTGATGGAAAAACGGACCTTGAGATAGAAGATCTGGCCTTAATGGAAGTGGCCAAGGTTGGCAACTGGACATCCGAACAAGATTCGCATACCAAAACCGGTGAGCCCATGCTGGAGCCACCAGCAGCACAAACGATTGCTCCATGATGATTTTGGAGATCACTCTTGGAAGAAGAACTAGAGGCGGAAAAATATAAGCAGGTTGATAACCCCAAGGAAGTGTCAATGCATCCACTGCTTCCGCCTGAGGATCCCTGGACCTGGACAGGTACCTGGGAAGTTTCTTGTTTAGATGAGATGCCATCAGATCTATTTCTGGAAGCCCCCACATCTGAGCAATTTGAGAAAACACATCTGGGTGAAGAGACCACTCTCCCGGATGTAAAGTTTGACGACTGAGATAATCCGCTTCCCAATTGTCTATACCTGGGATATGGACCGCAGAAATTAGACAGGAGCTGGATTCCGCCCAAACAAGTATCCGGGATACTTCTTTCATAGCCTGAGGACTGTGAGTCCCACCCTGATGATTGACATACGCCACAGTTGTGACATTGTCTGTCTGGAAACAAATGAACGGTTCTGACTTCAATAGAGGCCAAAACAGAGTTCCAAAATATTGATTGGTAATCTCGCCCCTTGAGATTTCCAAACCCCTTGTGCTGTCAGAGATCCCCAAACAGCTCCCCAACCTGAAAGACTTGCATCTGTTGTGATCACAGTGCAGGTTGGCCAAACAAAAGAGGCCTCTAGAATTATACGATGGTGATCTAACCACCAAGTCAGAGAAAGTCGAGTATTGGGATTTAAGAATATTAATTGTGATATCCTTGTATAATAGGAGGATAGAAAAACAAGGGGCGCCAACATAGTGTGAATCAGTTTGGAAAACTGGAAAACAGTAGTTATAATAAAATCTACTCACAAGTGGAGTGGCACCTAGAACCAACTGGGTGCATACAGACAGGCTGACATTCAGGACCAGCAGTCAGTACGCTGGGGGTCTCACCCGGGAGACCTGTGGGTAGGTCAGATGAGGTAGATGGAGTCGGCTGTGTATCGTCTGGTGAGCCGGATCGCCACTGTGGAAGTCCAAAGGGCTGTGTTGTTTATCCCAAAAGGATAGCTGCTCACACGATCAGCCTTGTTTCCAAACGAGTTTCCAATGTCAGTGTATGGAACAAAGGGATAAAAACCAAACTGGGTATAACCACTGCAAACTGTGGTAATATTAAAAAGGCACAGAAAACCGGGTCTGTCTAAAAACAAGTATTGCAATTAAATACTTGTTTTTAGACAGACCCGGTTTTCTGTGCCTTCCACAGTGGCGATCCGGCTCACCAGACGATACACAGCCGACTCCATCTACCTCATCTGACCTACCCACAGGTCTCCCGGGTGAGACCCCCAGCGTACTGACTGCTGGTCCTGAATGTCAGCCTGCCTGTATGCACCCAGTTGGTTCTAGGTGCCACTCCACTTGTGAGTAGATTTTATTATAACTACTGTTTTCCAGTTTTCCAAACTGATTCACACTATGTTGGCGCCCCTTGTTTTTCTATCCTCCTAGATTTCCTGATTCATCACACCTTGGATTCAAGCGGAGCAAGCCATTTGTTTTGATCCTTTGAACTTTTGTTCTTTATATATCCTTTACATTGAATTTGGACTTTTTATCTCTGAACACTTATCACATATTGGACTTTTCAGTTTTTTGAGTTTAATCAAATTCAACTGTTCACATATTTTGTTGCAAGTCTTTAGTTCTTTGCAATATTCCAACTGATTTTTTGTTTAGGTATCACAATTGTTTCATGATTTTTTTGCTTATGTATCACAATTGTTTCAAGTCTTACGGTTTGTAACAAGTCACACATTCTCCTTTGATTAACAAGATTTCACTCAATCATATACACATATACACCTCTACTTTCACATACTTATCTGTCACGGTTCAACTCACACGATACCAGAGGAATTTCATTCACATCAACACAATTTCTATCAACACTACAGCGCGTCCCCTTAGTTTTTTCTTATAGAAAATACTTCTATCCTTGTATAATCCCTGCACCATTGATTCAGCATACAAAGCTGGAGAGGTCTCATATGAAAACAGCAAAGGGGATCACGTCCGATGCTGCAGTCATGAGACCTAAAACTTCCATGCACATAGCTACTGAAGGGAATGATTGAGACTGAAGGTTCCGACAGGCTGAATCCTGTCTCAAAATGACAGGTTGGGCCGTGGACTCGGTATATCGTAAAAGAAATCAATTTATCAGGTAAACATAAATTTCCTTTTCTTTTACAAGATAAACCGAGTCCACGGGTTTCATCCTTTACTTGTTGGATACCAATACCAAAGCTTTAGGACACGGATGAAAGGGAGGGACAAGACAGGAACCTAAATGGAAGGCACCACTGCTTGAAGCACCTTTCTACCAAAAATAGCCTCAGAAGAAGCAAAAGTATCAAATTTGTAAAATTTGTAAAAAGTATGAAGGGAGGACCAAGTCGCAGCCTTACAAATCTGTTCAACAGAAGCATCATTTTTAAAAGCCCAAGTGGAAGTCACAGCTCTAGTGGAATGAGCCGTAATCTTTTCAGGGGGCTGCTGTCAGCCAAAAAGAGAGAGAGGTAGCCGTAGCTTTTTGACCCCTACGTTTCCCGGAATAAACAACAAACAGGGAAGATGTTTGACGGAAATTCTTGGTCGCTTGTAAATAAAATTTTAAAGAACAAACCACGTCCAAGTTATGCAACAGACGTTCCTGATTAATATTCTTGTTTGAAACAACCTTAGGAAGAAATCCAGGTTTAGTCCGCAAAACCACCTTATCAGAATGGAATATAAGATAAGGGGAATCACATTGCAATGCAGAAAGCTCCGAAACTCTTCGAGCAGAAGAGATAGCTACCAAAAATAAAACTTTCCAAGATAACAGCTTATAATCTATGGAATGCATGGGTTCAAACGGAACCCCTTGAAGAACATTAAGAACTAAATTCAAACTCCATCGCGGAGCAATTGGTTTAAACAAAGGCTTGATTCTGATTAAAGACTTGCAAAATGACTGAACATCTGGTACATCTGCCAGACGCTTGTGAAGCAAAATTGACAAAGCAAAAATTTGTCCCTCCAAGGAACTAGCTGATAAACCCTTCTCCAATCCTTCTTGGAGAAAAGACAAAATCCTAGGAATCCTAACCTTACTCCATGAGTAACCCTTGGATTCACGCCAATAAAGATATTTACGCCATATCTTATGGTAGATCTTTCTAGTGACCAGCTTGCGAGCCTGAATCAGAGTATCAATGACCGGCTCAGAGAAACCCTGCTTAGATAAGATCAAGCGTTCAATCTCCAAGCAGTCAGTTGCAGAGTAGTGAGATATGGATGTTGGAAAGGTCCTTGAATGAGAAGGTCCCTTCTCAATGGAAGTCTCCATGGTGGCAGAGACGACATGTCCACTAGATCTGCAAGCCAGGTCCTGCGTGGCCACGCAGGCGCTATTAGAATTACTGAAGCCCTCTCCTGTTTGATTCTGGCAATCACACGAGAAAGGAGAGGAAACGGTGGACACACATAAGCCAGGTTGAACGACCAAGGTAATGCTAGAGCATCTATCAGCACCGCCTGGGGGTCTCTTGACCTGGACCCGTAACGTGGAAGTTTGGCATTCTGTCGAGATGCCATCAGATCCAATTCCGGTGTGCCCCATTGATGAATCAAGGTTGCATACACCTCCGGGTGGAGTTCCCACTCACCCGGATGAAAAGTCTGACGACTTATAAAATCTGCTTCCTAGTTTTCTACTCCTGGGATATAGATCGCAGACAGATGGCAAGAGTGAGCCTCGCCCATCAAATTATCTTTGAAACTTCTATCATCGCGAGATAACTCCTCGTTCCCCCCTGATGATTGATATACGCCACAGTCGTGATGTTGTCCGACTGGAATCTTATGAACTTGGCCGAAGCCAACTGAGGCCACGCTAGCAGCGCGTAGAATATCGCTCTCAGTTCCAGAATATTGATTGGTAATTGAGACTCCGCTTGAGTCCACACACCCTGAGCCTTCAGGGAATTCCAGACTGCACCCCAGCCCAGAAGACTGGCGTCCGTCGTTACTATCACCCAAGATGGCCTGCGGAAGAACATCCCTTGGGACAGATTGTTCTGCGACAACCACCACCGAAGAGAGTCTCTGGTCTCTTGGTCCAGATTTATCTGAGGAGATAAATTTGCATAATCCCCATTCCACTGACTGAGCATGCACAGTTGTAGTGGTCTGAGATGAAAGCAAGCAAACGAGATGATATCCATTGCCGCTACCATTAGTCCGATGACTTCCATACACTGAGCCACTGATGGCCGATGAATGGACTGCAGAGCCCTGCAAGTAGTTCATGTTTGCTGAGTCTATCAGAGTTCCCAGGAATGGAACTCTTGTCTGTGGAACTAGTGAACTCTTTTCTACATTCACTTTCCAACCGTGAGTTCTCAGAAATGACAACACGATGTCCGTGTGAGATTTGGACAGATGAAAAGTTGACCCCTGGATCAAGATATCGTCCAGATAGGGCGCCACCGCTATTCCTCGCGGCCTGAGCACCACTAGAAGGGACCCTAGAACATTTGTGAAGATCATGGGAGCCGTGGCCAACCCGAAGGGAAGGACCACAAACTGATAATGTTTGCCCTGGAATGCAAATTGCAGGAACTGATGATGATAATAGTGGATAGGGATGTGAAGATACGCATCCTTCAGGTCCACCGTGGTCATGTACTGACCCTCTTGGATCATAGGCAGAATTGTACGAATGGTCTCCATCTTGAACGATGGGACTCTGAAAAACTTGTTTAGAGATTTGAGATCTAAAATTGGTGTGAAGGTTCCCTCTTTTTTGGGAACCACAAAAAGGTTTGAATAGAACCCCTGCCCTTGTTCCCGATCTGGAACTGGGCAAATTACACCCATGGTGTAGAGGTCTTTTACACAGAATAAGAACGCCTCTCTTTTTGTCTAGTCTACAGACAATCTTGAAAGATGAAATCTTCCCCTTGGGGGGGATCCTTGAATTCAAAATGATACCCCTGGGTCACAATTTCCAATGCCCAGGAATCCTGTACATCCCTTGCCCAAGCCTGAGCAAAGAAAGAGAGTCTGCCCCCTACTAGATCTGGTCCCGGATCGGGGGCTGCCCCTTCATGCTGTCTTGGTAGCAGCAGCGGGCCTTTTGGTTTCTTTACCTTTGTTCCAGGCCTGGTTAGGTCTCCAGACTGCCTTGGATTGTGCAAGGTTCCCTTCCTGTTTAGTGGAGGAAGGGGAAGCAGAGGATGTTCCTTTAAAATTTCGAAAGGAATGAACATTATTTTGTTTACTCCTCATCTTGAGGGGCTTGTCCTGAGGTAAGGTGTGACCCTTACCTCCAGTAATGTCAGAAATTATTTCCTTCAGTTTAGGCCCGAATAGGGTCTTACCCTTGAAGGGAATAGACAAAAGCTTAGCCTTAGACGATACGTCAGCCGACCATGACTTTAGCCACAACGCTTTACGCGCCACAATGGCAAAGCCTGCATTTTTCGCTGCTAATTTTGCAAGTTGAAAAGCAGCATCATCAGCGTCATGAAAGAATTTGCTAGTTTAAGAGCTTTAATTCTGTCTAAAATGTCCTCTAAAGGTGTCTCCACCTTCAGGGACTCTTCCAGGGCATCAAACCAAAAAGCAGCTGCAGTAGTTACTGGAACCATGCAAGCTATAGGCTGTAAGAGAAAACCCTGGTGAACAAAAAAATTTTAAACGCACAACTGTTCTCAATGGGTATAGTTGTACGTTTATCTAAAGTAGAAACAGCTCCCTCCACCTTGGGAATCAATTGCCAAAAATCCCTCATGGTGTCAGATATGGGAAAAATTTTCTTAAAATTAGGAGGGGGAGAAAACGGAATACCTGGTCTATCCCATTCCTTCTTAACAATTTCCGAAATTCTCTTAGGACCCAGAAAAACATCCGTGTAAGTAGGTACTTCCAAATATTTGTCCATTTTACACAATTTTTCTGGAGGAACCGTGATCGGGTCACAATCATCCAGAGTCGCCAGAACCTCCCTGAGCAATAAGTGGAGGTGTTCTAATTTGAATTTAAAGGACGTGAAGTCCGAATCTGTCTGAGGTAATACATTTCCTGACTCTGAAAGTTCTCCCTCAGACATAAAATCCCTAACCCCCAAATCAGAGCATTGGGAGTTTACGTCGGAAATAGCCACTAAGGCGTCAGAGGTTTCAGTATTTGTAATAATATCTGACCTATGGCGTTTACCCTGCAAGCCTGGCAGCTTAGACAATACCTCTGTAAGGGTAGTAGACATGATTGCCGCCATATCTTGCAAAGTAAAAGAAGTAGACGCACTAGAATTACTTGGCGTCACTTGTGTGGGCGTTAAAGGTTGTGACACTTGGGAAGAAATAGATGGAATACCTTGATTCTCTGCAGACTGAGAATCCTCCTGAGGCCCACTTTCTTTATTTAAAATGTGATCCTTACAGTGTAAGGCCCTTTCAGAACAATAAGGGCACAATATAAGAGGGGGTTCCACCATGGCTTCTAAACACATAGAACACTGACTTCCCATGTCAGACATGTTGTACAGACTAGTAATAACAGCACAAGTCTTTCCCAATCTTTATTAAGTGTGAAAATAATACAAAACAAAAAACGGTACTGCGCCTTTAAGAATAAAAAGTGTACACTGTTTTTGCAAAGTCGTTAAAACGATAATCAAAATGAATAATTTTGTAGTTTTTAGAGCCTAATGTGCCATCGGATGTTGCACCACAAGTAAATGGAGAGTTAAATTTCAATTTCAGTAAATTAGGCAGGAGTAAAACGATCTGCAGACAAATTATCACTTAAAACTTCTGCACCTCGCCACAGCTCTGCTGTGGCGCCTACCTGCCCCCAAGACCTGTCAAAATGATCCGGTCCCACTCCAAAGTACAGCCTCACAGTCTGGTTCCAACCGGAGCTAATGGCTGCTACCTCTCCAGAAAACTAACTTCGCACTGAAGCGCAAAAATAGGCCCGCCCACCATGTCTGATGAGCCAAAACTAGAGAAAACTGCATGGGAAGCATTTTTCAAATAACATATGCACACATTGCTTCATCTTGTAATAAATATGCCATGTGAACCCCACATAAAATATTAAACACAGCCTCAATAACCCCATAATCGTCTACCATAGGTTTCTTAGGCTGCCCCAGTGTCTAACCACATAGCCCACAAGTATCCCATGTTATTTTGAATGGGATAATAATACACAGGTTACCACAGTACTACCCTATAATAAGGACTACTGCTTACCCTTGCCCCGCATGGGGAATATGTCAGTCAAATTCTGATATATCATATCTCCTCAGAATGTAAAGGACGGCACATACCTTGAAATTGCTTGTAGCAAGAGATCGTTCCCCCATACTGAAGACTTCTCCTGTACTTCCTCAGCAACGCTTGTGGGAACGAACATTGATCTTAGTTACTACTGCTAAGATCATCAGACTCAAGGCATGATTCTTCTTCCATATCATGCCAGAGTAAATACAGTACTCACTGGTACCATTTAAAATAAAAAACTCTTGATTGAAGAAAAACTAAACTATCTTTTTATCACCACATAAACTTTACCCTTCCTATTGCTATGCATAGGCAAAGAGAATGACTGGGGGGAGGAGTTAAGGGAGGAGCTATAAAGCAGCTCTGCTGTGGTGCTTTTAGCCACTTCCTGTTAGCAGGATGATTATATCCCACAAGTAAAGGATGAAACCCGTGGACTCGGTATATCTTGTAAAAGAAATCTTCTCACAGGCGGTCTTACTCTGAAACCTATTCTGTACCCCTGAGAGAAAATGCTCTAAATCCAATGATTTTAGACTGAATTGATCCAAACATCTTTGAAAAATTTTAATCTGCCCCCTACCAGCTGAGCTGGAATGAGGGCCGCACCCTCATGCGGACTTGGGGGCTGGTTTAGATCTCTTAAATGGCTTGGATTTATTCCAGATTGATGAAGGCTTCCAATTGGAAACAGATTCCTTAGGGGAAGGATTAGATTTCTGTTCTTTACTAAGTCGAAAGGAACGAAAATGGTTAGAAGCTTTAATTTTACCCTTAGACTTTTTATCCTGAGGCAAAAAAGCTCCCTTCCCCCCAGTGACAGTTGAAATTATTGAATCCAACTGAGAACCAAATAATTTATTACCTTGGAAAGAAAGAGATAGCAATGTCGATTTAGAAGTCATATCAGCATTCCAAGATTTAAGCCATAAAGCTCTTTTAGCTAAAATAGCTAAAGGCATATATCTAACATAAATTCTGATGATATCAAAAATGGCATCACAAATTAAATTATTAGCATGTTGAATTAATTTAACAATGCTAGACACATTATGATCCGATACTTGTTGCGCTAATGTTTCCAACCAAAAAGTTGAAGCTGCTGCAACATCAGCCAAAGAAATAGCAGGCCTAAGATTACCTGAACATAAATAAGCCTTACTTAGATAAGATTCAAGTTTCCTATCTAAAGGATCTTTAAAAGAAGTACTATCTTCCGTAGGAATAGTAGTACGCTTAGCAAGATTAGAGATGGCCCCATCAACTTTGGGGATCTTTTCCCAAAACTCCAATCTATCAGTTGTCAAAGGATACAATTTTTTAAACCTTGAAGAAGGAATAAAAGAGGTACCCAGTCTATTCCATTACTTTGAAATCATATCTGAAATAGCATCAGGAACTGGAAAAACCTCTGGAATAACTACAGGAGGTTTATAAACAGAATTTAAACGTTTACTAGTTTTGATATCAAGAGGACTAGTCTCCTCCATATCTAATGTAATCAACACTTCTTTTAATAAAGAACGAATATACTCCATTTTAAATAACAGGATTTGTCAGTGTCAATATATGAGGCAGGATCTTCTGAATCAGATAGATCCTCATCAGAGATAGATAAATCAGTATGTTGTCGGTCATTTGAAATTTCATCAACTCTATGAGAAGTTGTAAAAGACCTATTACGTTTATTAGAAGGCGGAATGGCAGGCAAAGCCTTCTGAATGGAATCAGAAATAAACTCTCTTCAATTTACAGGAATACCCTGAGCATTAGATGTTGATGGACCAGCAACAGGTAATGAACTACTACTGATGGAAACATTATCTGCATGTAAAAGTTTATCATGACAACTATTACAAACCACAGCTGGAGGTATAGTCTCCACAAGCTTACAACAAATGCACTTAGCTTTGGTAGAACCAATATCAGGCATCAGGATTCCAGCAGTAGATTCTGAGACAGGATCAGATTGAGACATCTTGCAGAATGTAAGAGAAAAAACAACATATAAAGCAAAATGATCAATTTCCTTATATGACAGTTTCAGGAATGGGAAAAAATGCAAACAGTATAGCCCTCTGACATAGAAAAAAGGCCAGAGGCAAAAGGAATGGGGTCTTAAATAATGACAATGTTTGGCGCCAAGTATGAAGCACCACAAATATTTTTGGTGCCAAAAACGTCCAGAAACGAAACACTAGCATCATAGATGCGTCAACTAACATAACTTTCACGCAAAAAAAAAACTCGCGCCAAGAATGACGCAATAAATTTTAGCATTCTGCGCACTCGTGAGCCTAATAAAGCCCGCAATTTAGAAAAAGAGTCAATTTGAAAAAGACTAAACTCCAGGTAAGAAATCATTTTTTCTTAAAATACATTTCCTAGATATGAAACTGACAGTCTGCAAAAAGGAAATATATTGAAATCCTGAATCATGGCAAATATAAGTACATACATATATTTAGAACTTTAAATATAAAGTGCAAAACCATAGCTGAGAGTGTCTTAAGCAAATGAAACATACTTACCAAAAGACACCCATCCACATATAGCAGATAGCCAAACCAGTACTGAAACGGTTATCAGTAGAGGTAATGGAAAATGAGAGTATATCGTCAATCTGAAAAGGGAGGTAGGAGATGAATCTCTACGACCGATAATAGAGAACCTATAAATAGAAATAGATCCCCGTTAGGAAGACCAATGCATTCAATAGGTGAAACTCCCTTCACATCCCTCTGACATTCACTGTACACTGAGAGGAATCGGGCTTCAAAAGAGCTGAGAAGCGCATATCAACGTAGAAATCTTAGCACAAACTTACTTCACCACCTCCATAGGAGGCAAAGTTTGTAAAACTGAATTGTGGGTGTGGTGAGGGGTGTATTTATAGGCATTTTGAGGATTGGGAAACTTTGCCCCTCCTGGTAGGATTGTATATCCCATACGTCACTAGCTCATGGACTCTTGCCAATTACATGAAAGAAATAGTAACATTTAATTATTGGCCTATCATAACTTCCAAATTCAAAAACTTCTAGATCAACATCAGAGCTGAAAATGTATGTATCCCTTTAATAGACCTCACCTGATAGATTAGCTGCTAATTATAGGCTCATCAAGCCTGTGAGGTTCATTGCTAAATTCATAAAGATAAAAATCCTATTTATAAATCAGAAGCTTACTTAGGGGCATTCACTTTTTTACAGCAGTAAAATCAGAATATTATTACGCATAATTCATTTTATAATGCAGATTTAGGTTTTATTTGTGAATACAGTAGACAGAAACATACATTTAAATAGTTGCAATTAAAATAATTGCCTTTCTCAGGTGGAACAAAGCATTCCTGTATGTGTTCACAGTTACCTTACAGGTTAGAAACAAAAATGCAAAAAAACTTGTTCAAAATTAATTAAGTCCAAGAAAAACTAGTATTTCTTCCTGGTGCCGATGTCTCAAATAAACATCTTTATTGCATTGTATATTAACAAAGTATAGTTGAAAAAACCCCATAAATTTATGCATACCAGATAAATTCCTTTCCTTCCTGGCAGGGAGAGTCCAAGACTTCATCCCTTACTGTTGGGAATACAACACCTGGCCACCAGGAGGAGGCAAAGAAACCCCAGCCAAAGGATTAAATACCCTATCCCCCTGTAATTCTGCCGAGGGAACAAGGAAAAGTAAAAGCAAAATCAGGGTATAAAGGTTCCAGAAAAAATAATATAAAAAAGGAGCCGCCCACCAAAAATAAATTACGGGCGGGGTCGTGGACTCTCCCTGCCAGGAAGGAAAGGAATTGATCTGGTAAGCATAAATTATGTTTTCCTTCCATAAGACAGGGAGAGTCCGGACCCTCCCCTTGGCCCCTCCCCTTCCATGTGATCCTCTCCGGTGCCCGCAATCTCCCCATGCAATCTTAACAGACAGACAGCTCTTATATTTAAAAAACATCAACTGCTGACTGACTGCATACAGCACTGCTTCTGTTAGGATCGCATGGTGTTTGAGGAGATCGCGGGCACCGGACCGGATCGCATGGAAGGGGAGGGGCTAAGGTGAGGGTCCGGATCAAGTAACTTGCTGTTAGTCAAGGGGAGATAAGCCATTAGCTCTGGTGACGGTCTGACTGTTTTCATCTAACTAACTCAAAGCCAAGAGAAGTGAGCATACAACAAAAAATATAATTGGCAAAAAGAACATTATTAATTGTCATTTGGAGTCAGTTAGCGAATTCATTCAATATCAGCTGTAATAAACAACGGTCAAGTGGCAGCCAGCTACAGCTAATAATATCTATAAACACTAGCAGCTATTAAATGTACTACTGATCACTTCCAACATAAAGTTCTTGTCCCACAATGCCCCAAGAGAAGCATTACCTTTCTTTTGCAAGTTACTGGTTAAATAAGCCACCATATATACATGGAAGGGTAAGACATGAGGGTGAACAGTGCTCTGCTCTGAAAGCAAAGAGAAAAGTGGCACAGTCACACATAGTAAAATCAGCAAACAGGAAAGGAAACCAACAGAAAACAAATATTGTTGTTGAGTGTTTTTTTGTTGTTTTTTATAGGTTTTTTGTTTTTAACCGATTAATTGAAAAAATAATTGACCAACGAATCGATTATGAAAATAATCGTTAGTTGCAGCCCTATAACAATTTAATGTCAACAGTATGCAAAGGCTCAAACTGAGCCAGCTGCAAAACACTAAGAACAAGATTGAGGCTCCAAGGCGGAGCCCCAGATCTAAACACAGGACTGATTCTGGTCAAAGCCTTAACAAAGGACTGCACATCCGGAAGCTCAGCCAATCTCTTGTGCAGCAACGACAGGGCCGATATCTGTCTCGTCAGGGAACTAGCAGATACACCCTTCTCCAGTCCATCCTGGAGAAAAGATAAAATTCTGGCAACCTTAACCTTATGCCAGGAAAAGCCACGCTCTTCACACCAGTACAAGTAAGTCCTCCACACACTTTATGGTAGATACGACGAGTAACTGGCTTTCGAGCTTGAATCAGAGTGTCGATAACACACTCAGAAAACCCTAAGTCTAAGCGTTCAATCTCCACGCAGTCAGCCTCAGAGAATCTAGATTTTGATGTACGAAGGGACCCTGTATCAGCAGATCTCTGAGAGAAGGTAACCTCCACCGAGGAGACGAGGATATCACCACCAGATCCGCAAACCACATCCTTTGCGGCCATGATGGAGCAATCAGAATCACTGATGCTCGCTCCTGCTTGATGCGAGCCACCACACGAGGGAGAAGCGGTAATGGAGGAAACAGATATACGAGTCTGAACCTCCATGGTACTGATAGGGCATCTATCAGTTCCGCCTGAGGATCCCACGACCTCGACCCGTACCATGAGATCTATCTCCGGCGTCCCCCACTCGCTACATATCTCTGCAAACGGGAGGGGGGGGGGGAGATAATTCCCCTGGGTGAAAGGATTGCCTGCTGAGGAAATCCGCTTCCCAGTTGTCCACATCCATAATGTGTATCGCTGACAGGGTACATCTGTGAGACTCCGCCTACTCTAGTATCTGAGATACTTCTCCCCTCGCCAAGGAACTTCTCGTTCCCCCCTGATGGTTGGTGTAGGCAACCGAGGTTATACTGTCTGATTGGAATATGATAAACTGGGACAAACCCAGAAGGGGCCAAGCCTTCAAGACATTGAAGATTGCCCGGAGTTCCAATATATTGATCGGAAGGGAGGACTCCTCCTGAGTCCACAGCCATTGTGCCTTCTTGGCACCCCAAACAGCTCCCCAGCCAGAAAGGCATGCGTCTGTAGTCACAATCTCCCAGGACGATCTCAAGAAGCACGTGCCTTGGTACAGATGATCTGGACAGAGCCACCAAGAGTCTCTTGACAGGTTGTCCAGCACAATCTGTTGAGACAGATCGGAATGGTCGCCATTCCATTGTCTCAGCATGCATAGTTGTAAGGGTCTGAGATGGAATCTGGCAAAGGAAATGATGTCCACATAGGACACCATGAGTCCGATCACCTCCATACACTGGGCCACTGAGAGTCTCAAGGAGGCCTGGAGGGCAAGACATGCAATAGTTAGCTTGCAACGTCTCTGATCTGTGAGACATATTCTCATGGATATGGAGTCTATTATTGTTCCCAGGAAATTCACCCTTGTACTTGGAGTAAGAGAACTCTTTTCCAAGTTTATCTTCCATCCATGTGTTTGAAGAAGATCGAGAAGGGACTCTGAGTGTTCTTCCACCAGACAAAAAGATGGTGCCTGTACCAAGATATCGTCCAGGTAAGGCCCTACTGCAATACCTTGTGTTCTGGCAATGGCTAGAAGAGCCCCCAGAACCTTTGTTAATATCCTCAGAGCTGAAGCTAGGCCAAAAGGAAGAGCTATGAACTGAAAGTGCTGGTCCAGAAAAGCAAACCTCAGGAACTGAAAATGTTCCCTGTGTATTGGAACGTGAAGGTATGCATCCTTCAGGTCTATGATGGTCATAAACTGTCCTTCCTGAACCAGAGGAAGGATTGACCATATTTTCTCCATCTTGAAAGAGGGAACACTCAGAAACTTGTTTAGACAGTTTAAGTCCAGAATTGGATGAAAAGTTTCCTCCTTTTTTGGAACCACGAAAAGGTTGGCTAAAACCCCAAACCTCTTTCTGCTGTAGGTACTGGGACAATTACTCCTAGAGAGGAGAGATTCCGTACGCAACCTAAAAAGGTAGTCCTCTTTTCTGGTCTTGTAGACAGTCTGGAGAGTAGGAATATGCCCCTGGGCGGATGAGATTTGAATCCTATCCGGTATCCCTGAGATACAACCTAAAGGAACCAAGGATCCTGTACATCCTGGAACCAAGCTTATGAAAAAAGAGACAATCTGCCTCCTACTCTATCCAATCCCAGATCGGGGGCCGCCCCTTCATGCCGATTTGCTCTTGGCAGGCTTCTTAGTCTGTTTGGACTTATTCCAGGACTGACCCGGCTTCCAAGTACTCTTGGGCTGCTCGGACTAGGATGAGGATTGCGGTCGTTGTGATTTGTCAGAACGAAAGGAACGAAAATTAGACAATTGCCGTCCCTTAGGCCTACGGTAACCATAGAAATAATTGAGTCCAGCCCTGGACCGAATAAAATCTTCCCCTTGAAAGGAAGAGAAAGGAGTCTGGATTTAGAAGTCATATCCGCAAGAATTCAACCAGAGAGCCCGGAGGGCTAGGACCGCAAATCAGAAGCCTTTGCATTTAGGTGCATAATCTGCATATTCCCATCACAGATGAAGGAGTTAGTAATTCTCAGAGCTTTAATTCTCTCCTGAATATCCTCAAAGCTACAGCTGCCGCCGAATGAAATAAAAACCCTGTATGTTAAAACATCTTCCTCAGAAAAGTTTCCATTTTCTTGTCCATAGGCTCTCTAAAAGAAGAACTATCCTCCAGAGGTATAGTAGTACGCTTAGCCAGCAAAGAAATAGTGCCATCCACCTTAGGGATGGAGCCCCACAAATCTAAATGAGAGTTAGGGACCGGAAATCATTTTTTTGAAGTAGATGAGGGGGAAAAAGAAGTTTCTATTCTTTTCCATTCGTTACTAATAATGTTTACCATCTTAACTGGCACAGGAAAAGTCAGAGGGACCTTCCTGTCTTTATATAACCTGTCTAATTTAGGGATCCTCCTCAGGGAGTTTAGCCTCTGGAACCTCTAGCGTAGACAGAGCCTCCTTTAATAAAAAATGCAGATGCTCAATTTTAAATATAAAGGAGGGTTCCTCTTCTGAAGGAGGTTTAGAAACTGAAGTTCACCCTCTGAAGCTACAGATTAATTGATCCTCGGATAGCAGGGACATAATAGCTAAATCAAACAAATATTTAGATGACACTTACGTTTGCTAGAGGGAGGTAAGGCACTCAGGGACGCAGATACCGCTGATTGTAACTGCACGATAAAGTCTGCAGGAACGAAATCCCCCCACACATGGAGGATTAGTTGAGCTGCGGGGTACTGCATTTGGAGCGGGAGGTGTAGAAAGGATAGTAATCTCTCGCGACACATATTCCTGAGAGGTAAACGGCTCAGAGGGGCTAATAGCGCAATGAATATCAGCAGGCTTGTCTCCCTTCTTAGACTTTAAAATAGTGCTGAAGCAAATGGAACAAAATTGAGCAGGCCGCCAAAACAACGGCCTCCTCACAATGTAAACAGTATTTATTAATCAGTACAGAAGGAGCAGAACCTTCTAATATAGTATCAGAGTCCTCAATAGCTAAGATATATTTACAGAAGGACAGACAAATAAAGAACACTTTTACTCAAAAAATGGCACCTTTATAATCCCAATGGCTGGGGCACTCACCACCTCCTAGAACCAGACAGCTAATAGTGAAAACGCTCTCCTTAGGAGTGATGTCCACAGCAGGATCGTAGGAAATGAAAAGAATGCGCCCGGTCACGTGGTGCATAGGACAGGACTTCCCCTGCTAGGAAAAAGGCGCTAAGCTATTATGAGCAGCGCAATACTAAAAAAAGAAAGTAACACCTGTTTGTTCCAAGCCATCAGCACACAGTCTATGAGCCCCAAAAAAACCTCTTACTTATACTCTACTATACTTACTTATAAATACTCTACTATACTTACTTATAAATAGCTCCTAGCTGTTCAAATAATCTCCCTGAAGGAGATATTAACCCATGATCCTATCGAGGCATAAAGGAGCCACACTGTGACCCTGTATCTTAAGTGTGACAGTCTTGCAGGGACGCTCTGACATGGATTTGAGTGTGTAACAGCAAGCAGTGAAACACGTCAACACTGATTACTCAGGAGCTGTTAGCGACAGTCTGGATGTGTTTGCAGAAAAACTTTCCCTGCATCTCCAGACTCTAACTTTCATCAATACTCTCACTGAGAGGTTGATATGATTACTTAAAAACTCCAGTCCTTTTTTGAAGGGAACATACCCATTACAGGGGGATAGGGGAAGTTTGAGGGATATTTAAGCCTTTGGCTGGGGTGTCTTTGCCTCCTCCTGGTGGCCAGGTGTTGTATTCCCAACAGTAAGGAATGAAGTTGTGGACTCTCCCTGCTTTACGGAAGGAAATAGCAAAATGTATGCTTACCTGATAAATGTATTTATTTCCAGACATGGAGAGTCCACAACATCATTCCAATTACTAGTGGGATATTCAACTCCTGGCCAGCAGGAGGAGGCAAAGAGCACCCCAGTAAAGCTGTTAAGTGTAACTTCCCTTACCCATGATCCACAGTCATTCAGCCGAAGGAAAATGGAAAAAGAAGAAACACAAGGGTGAAAAGGTGCCTGAGGTTTACTAAAAAAAAACTGCTAAATTATAATGAAAAAGAGGGCGGGTCGTGGACTCTCCATGTCCGGAAAGATAGAAATTTATCAGGTAAATATAAATTTTGTTTTCTTTCCTATGACATGAAGAGGCCACAACGTCATTCCAATTACTAGTGGGAACCAATACCCAAGCTAGAGTACACAGAATGAACAGGGAGGGATAACAAGACAGGAGGACCTAAACAGAAGGCACTACCGCTTAAAGAAACTCTCTCCCAAAAGAGGCTTCAGCCAAGGCCAAAGTATCAATTTGTAGAATGTGGAAAAAGTATGCAAAGAGGACCAAGTTGCTGCCTTGCAAATCTGTTCCACAGAAGCTTCATTTTTGAAAGTCCAAGAAGAGGAGACAGCCCTAGTGGAATGAGCCGTAATTCTCTCAGGAGGCTGCTGTCCAGCAGTCTTATAAGCTAAATGAATCATACTTCTTAACCAGAGGGAAAGAGTAGTAAAACTGTCCTTCTGACCCTTTCCAGAGAAAACAACAAATAGGGCAGAAGATTGCCGAAAACTTAGAGCACGCACAAAATCCAGGTTATGCAAAAGACGTTCCTTATGAGAAGAAGGATTAGGACAAAAAGAAGTAACAACAAGTTCGATCTGACACCACCTTAGGGAGAAACGTCAATTTAGTACAAAGGATCGCCTTATCTGCATGAAAAATAAGGTATGGGGAAATCACACTGCAGAGCTGAAAGCTCAGAAACTCTGTGAGCGGAAGAAATAGCAAGGAGAAACAAAACCTTCCGAGATTACAATGTTATATCAACAACATGCATCGGCTCGAACGGAGCCTGCTGCAAAACTTTAAGAGCTAGGATAAGGCTCCATGGAGGAGCAACAGGTTTAAACACAGGCCTGCATCTGACCAGGTACTCAACAAAAGCTTGAACATCTGGTAATTCTGCCAGACGTTTGTGCTAAACGATAGACAGAGCAGAAATCTGACCCTTCAGAGTACTGACTGACAAACCTTTCTTCAGGCCATCCTGAAGAAAAAAAAAAACGGGAAATCCTCACCGACTCCAAGAAAAACCTAAAGCGTCACACCAAAACATGTATTTACGCCATATCTTATGGAAAATCCTACGAGTAACAGGATTACAAGCCTGAAGCATAGATTAATGACTGCCACCGAAAAAAAAACATGTCTAGTACTAGTCGTTCAATCTCCAGGCAGTTGGAGTCAGAGAATCTAGATTTGGATTGAGGAATGGACCGTGAATTAGAAGGTCCTTCCTCAGAGGTAACCTCCAAGGTGGAAGAGATTAAATCTTCACCAGATCCGTGAACCAGATCCTGCGAGGTCATGCAGGAGCTATTAGAATTACAGATGCTCTCTCCTGCTTGGTACGAGCAATGACTCGTGGAAGGAGAGCAAACAGAGGAAACAGGTATGCTAGACCAAATCCCAAGGAACCGCCAAAGCATGTATAAGGGTGGCCTGAGGATCTCTTGACCTTGAACCGCACTTTGGAAGCTTGGCGTTCTGACGTGACACCATCAGATCTAGCTTTGGAACCCCCCCACTTGAGGGTTATCCTGGAGAACACTTCCAGATGGAGAGCCCACTCCCCAGGATGAAAAGGCTGTCTGCTCAGAAAATCCACCTCCCAGTTGTCCACTCCTGGTAGCAGATAGAAGACAATCTTGAGCTTCCACCCACTGCAGATTGTGAGTCACCTCTTTCATGGCAAAGGAACTCTGAGTTCCTCCCTGGTGGATGATGTTGGCCACTGAGGTGGTGATGTCAGACTGGAATCTGATAAATCGAATTAAAGAAAACTGAGGCCAAGCTGTCAAAGCATTGTAGATTGCTCTCAACTCCAAGCTGTTTATGGGGAAAGAAGACTCTTCCCGAGACCACAGACCCTAAACTTTCAGAGAATCCAAACAGCTCCCCAGCCCAAAAGGCTGGCGCTTGTAGTCACAATTACCCAGGAAGGTCTCAGGAAGCAAGTACCTCAAGACAGATGTTCCTGTGAAATCCACCACGAGAGAGAGTCTCTTGTCAGGAAGTCCAGATTTATCCTCTATGATAAGTCTGAAAGGTCTCTGTTCCATTGACTGAGCATTCAAAATTGCAGCGGTCGCAGATAGAACCGAGCAAAAGGAATGATGATTGAAGCCACCATTTGTGAATATTCTGGGAGCCAAGGCAAGACCAAAAACGGAAGTGCAACAAAATAGAAATGTTTGTCCAGAAAAAGCAAACTCTATAAACTGGTGATGATCCCAGAGATGGGAACATGTAGATTTGTGTCCTTCAGATCTATGGTCGTCATGAATTGGAAGCAGTGGAAGACTGGAACAAATAGTTTCCATTTTGAAGGATGGAACCAGTTTGATGAGACACATTAGGTCCAAAAGGGGACCCTGTGTCTCTACAGACACTGTATTTATTACTCCCAGATAAAATAGGTCCTTTACGCAGTTTAAGAAGGCCTGTCTCTTCTCCTGATTTGCAGAAAACCTTGACAGGATTGATCTGTCCCTTGGGAGGGCAAGACTTTAATCATATTCTGGAACCCTGAGATACTATCTCGATGGTCCAAGGATCTGGGACATCGCGTATCCAAGCCTACCTAAAAAAAGGAAAGTCTGTCCCCAACTTGATCCAAGGCTCGATCGGGGGCGGACCCCTAATACGGATCTTCAAGAGGAAGAGGGAGACTTTAGTCCTTCAAAATCACGAAAAGATCGAAGATTGGAATTCTAGTGACCCGTAGGTCTATACTTCTTGTCCTGAGGTAGGACAAATCCCTTTCCACCCGAAATTTCGGAAATTAACTCAGTCAGACCAGGACCAAATAAAGTCTTGACCTTATAAAGTAAAGACAGAAGATTGGTGTTACCTCTGCAGACCAAGATTGCTAGAACAGCAAGACTAGAAATCTTGGCTCCCAGTCTAACCACTGGATGCTGGAATCACAGAAAAAAAATAAGCCAGCTTAAGAGCCTTGATCCTATCCTGGATCTCCTTTATAGAATTCTCCTCAGAAATTAGGACAGACAAGGCATCGGACCAATAAGATGCTGCACCCACAACCGTAGCAATTGGTTGCCACTGAAATTCCTGAAGAATTTACATTTTCCTTAATTAAGCCTCCAGCTTTTTATCCATGGGATTCTAGAAAGAAGAACTATCCTCAATAGGATTAGTAGTTCTAATGGCTAGAGTATAGATAGCAATATTTTATGTCTATATTAAAATCATATAAATAAATATTGCATAAAATAAGTCCCCATGCATTAAACTGACAAATATATTAAAAATCCCCTCTATATGAGTGAGATTAATACATGGAGTCCCTGTACCAGACAAAGTAAACCTCATTATGTAAATAAGAAAATCTATAAAATTTGAGGACACTTGGACATCTAAGCATCTTTCAAGCTACCAACAGCGTGATAGTCTCCTAATATTAGGAGATTAAATGCAGAGGAATACACTTAAACTTATTATAAATGTGATTGATCATATACATAAAACTGCCACTAGATGGCAGCAACTACCATGAAAATTCATGATAAATACCTCACTAATAAAAGTGCATTTTATTTCTTAAAATATTCTAAAATACAAATGCAGAGAATTTAAAATGAGGACAAACTGGTCCCTTTTTGTACATCATGAAATTTTATTAACAATCATCTTAAATGACCGCTAACCCGCTTAAATGAACTAAATTGAAGCGGCTTAATTTATCCTGAACTCTTGCAAGTGCGATCAAAGCACTATAATTTAACAGAGGATTATTACCTCAATGTGACACAATGAGGGGATAAAAAATACTCTAAATGCTGCAGGGGAAATAGATATATGGTACGGAAGTGTTCAGTAAATTCGCAAAACACTCCCTTCTCGTCCACACCACGATATAAGCAGTAGAAAGCAGGGGAAAAGGCTTCATAAGAACGTGCATTACGATCGCCACAAAAGGAATACCCTTTGAGGAAGATCGAGAGCGCTCCACCATTATCGGCAAAGAAAGTAGGCTACACCCTAAGTAACGGCCCCACGCTCTACAGCGCTCTAATTAACTGTGCCATAAATTTAGGCAAAATTGAAACGCCATGATTTGTAAGTCTTAATAATAAAGAATTCCCACAGACATTTACTAGTTACTGACCAGTCGCCTTGGCTTCGCAGGAGACAATGTGATAACCCTCTGCTCCTGTCTCATACCCACTTACATAGAAATAAAGGCTTAATGCCCATAGAGGATTAAACACTTTAAAGCCTGAATGATCGGCGAAATGGTGCCCAAAATTATCAACCTTGTGCTAATATTAGGTACTGCCAGCTGTGCCCTGTGGATCAGAACAGGAACTCTACTGAATCTGTGTCACTATGTGTCCCACCCAAAGATTACAGACAAACGTTGGTTTGACTGTCACCAGCAGCATCAATTCCAGTACTAACTGTCCTTCTATAAATACCATGAAGAGATTTCTAAATACTCAGCTCCATTCTCAAAAGCATAGGGAATTAACCCAACCCAAAAAGTGCTTGAGCCTTCTCATCTAGAAGGAATAAAAGCACTTACCTTTAGGAACTTCAGCTGCAGGGCAGAAGCAGCCTCTCAGGTATGCCAGACTCAGCCGATCTCTGACAGATGACCCGATAAGAAAAAGAAAGAGCAGAATAGCCAACCCTGGCTTTCTATAAGGGGTAGCAATAATGCTAGAAACAAAGCAAAAACAACCTCGCCGTTTTCTAACTGCTAATAGCCACCACTACTCTTACTCAAGAGACTGACATGGACACAGCTAGACTTCAATCCTTGCTTGCAGGGAAAAGTACTTAAAAGTATTTAAAAGGATTAAATGTCTTCAGACACAACTTCACACATCCTCCATTGACAGAGGCAAAGAGAATGACTGGGTATTATGGGTAAGGGAAGTTACATTTAACAGCTTTGCTGGGGTGCTCTTTGCCTCCTCCTGCTGGCCAGGAGTTGAGTATCCCACTAGTAATTGGAATGACATTGTGGACTCTCCATTTCATCTTTTTAAAATTGTTTTACGGATGTATTTTTTGTTATAACATATCATAACTATTCAATTTAAATCATTTTTTTTAAAATGGTGCAGCACAGTTCTAAAACAAGTACTTTCTATATATGAAGACCAAATGGCACATCTAAGTATTTCTGGCAATCTATTACTTTATTATGCACATGTAGAACACATGCAGGGCAGATTCCTATTGATCCAGTACCCAATAACGCGGTTTAGATTACACAATAGGAGTACAATGAGTAAACAACTAAGAACAATACAACCATCTATTCTAGGTTTTTAGTTAGTGAGTTCATAAATAACCTTGCGCTCAAAAGAAAAACAAAATCTGCCAGTAGATGTCCGACGACCACTCGTTTACAAGATTTCCTTGCTTCCCACTATCAACGTTGATATCAGGTCCTCAAGGTAAAAACATAAATTATGCTTACCTGATAATTTCATTTCCATCTGTGGGAGGAGAGCCCACAGCTTCATTCATTACTTGTGGAAATTAAGAACCTGGCCACCAGGAGGCAAAGACACCCCAGCCAAAGGCTTAATACCTCCCCCACTCCCCTCATCCCCCAGTCATTCTGCCATGGGAACAAGGAACAGTAGGAGGAATATCAGGGTATAAATGGTGCTAGAAGAACAAAAATCAATTTAGGTCCACCCACCGGAGAAACGAGCGGGAGCCGTGGTCTCTTCTCCCACAGATTGAAATGAAATTATCAGGTAAGCATAATTTATGTTTTCCATCTTAATGGGAGGAGAGTCCACAGCTTCATTCATTACTTGTGGGAAACAAATACCCAAGCTCTAGAGGACACTGAATGAAAAAAACAGGAGGGCAAAAAGGAGGCGGTCCCTAAACTGAGGGCACCACAGCGTGCAAAACCTGTCTCCAAAAAGCTGCTTCCAGCGAAGCAAAGACATCAAATTTGTAAAATTTAGCAAAAGTATGTAAGGAGGACCAAGTAGCCGCCTTACAAAGCTGCTCTGTAGAGGCCTCATTCTTAAAGGCCCATGAAGAGGCCACAGCCCTAGTTGAGTGAGCCGTAATCCTCTGAGGAGGCTTATGTTCCGCTGTCTCATAGGCCAAACGGATAATGCTCCTCAACCAAAAAGATAGGGAAGTGGAAGAGGTCCTCTGCCTCTTGCGCTTCCCTGAATACACAACAAATAAAGACGAAGTCTGTCTGAATTATTTTGTGGCCTGAAGATAGAACTTCAAGGCTCGAACCACATCCAAATTATGAAGCAACCTTTCCTTAGAAGAAGAAGGGTTAAGACCCAAGGAAGGAACTACTATTTCCTGATTGATGTTACGATTCGACACAACCTTGGGAAGAAATCCCAACCCAGTACAAAGAACAGCCTTATTGGCATGAAAAACCAGGTAAGGAGGCTCACATTTCAAGGCCGCCAACTCAGAGACTCAAGCCGATGCAATAGTCAGTAGGAATAGAACCTTCCAGGAAAGGAGTTTAATGTCAAGCGAATGCATAGGCTCAAAGGAGCCCTCTGCAAAATCTTAAGAACCAAGTTTAAGCTCCAAGGGGGAGCGGAAATTCTAAAGACAGGCCTGATCCTAGACAGAGCCTGAACAAAGGACTGAATATCAGGAAGCTCTGCAAGATTCTTGTGTAACATTACAGACAAGCCGAAATCTGTCCTTTTAAGGAACTGGCGGCAAGTCCCTTCTCCAACCCAGCTTGGAGGAAGGACAGGATCCTGGATACCCTAACCTTATGCCAGGGATATCCACGTTCCTCACACCAGGACAAGTAGGCCCTCTACACCTTATGATAGATGCGACGAGTGACCGGTTTCCTGGCTTGAACAAGAGTATCAATCACTCTCTCAGAAAATCCTCTCTTGGCTAGGATGGTTAGGTTAGGGAACCAAAATGGGGTTTATGACATTTAAGTCAAGTGTAGAATTATACACTAAATAAATCAAATAGCAAATGAAAATAAATTACACTTTATTAAACAAATATGCTTGGAACAGACGTTACTAGTAGGGGATATAGGTAGGGATTATTAAATCCAGGGTATAATAACCTCTGAATAATGTACCAAGTGATCCTGTCAAAACTAATATTCTCCCACAGGTAATAGCACAAGTAAAAATGAGTGTCATAGAAGGCTAGTGAAAGATGGGAATAGTCACTTCCATGTTTCAATAATGAATAGCCTCAAATCTATAGCACCAAATAAATTAAAAACGTATGGAGAAGGGCTAGTGGACTAGGTGTAGCGTGTTGGGTCTATAATTGGTTAGGAAAGAGTAGTAAGCATGTAAGGTAGGAATGAGTAGATTACCCCTTGTGTCACCACACACATCTGAGAGCTTGCTATGCGCTCAAAGGCGTCCTCCTACCTGCGTACTGCTCTGATTGAACAGAGTCAGCCGATTGCTAGCTAAGGTTCCCTAATATTCAGAACTAATCAAGCATACAATTCATTCAAAACACGCAAAGATACTTGTAATTATGTAAAGGTAGAAAAAGAGATTAGCTGTCAGCTAAATGTATAAACTCCATTTAGTACAAGTTGTCAATTGAGGTTTAAAGTCAGAAGTTACTAAGTAACTAAAGTATAGCGTAATAGCATATATACTGAATAAAATGGCAACAATGTATCTACATTAAACCTTGTAATCAAACATAAACTGCAAAAACTAAAGCGGTATTAAGCGTAACCGCTAACATAAACTAAAGGTATTGTATGTGTATAGACCAGTTTGGCATCAGACACGCTGGAACACCTAAGCCACGCCCACCGACACGTTTCCGTCACAGAACGTGACTTCGTCAGGGCGTAGGGCCAGCCCAGCGTTTGATTCGGCTTGTTATAGCAATCCGTTGTCAAGGCAACGTATGTTGTCAGTGTGCTATAATCGCGGAGGTGTAAACTCCGCTATGGCCTCAATGTTAGTTACGATCTTGTTCAAACAAGATACTTTATATGTTTATCCTTTTCAGCCTTAAATCAATTGCCAACTCAATAACAATATACACATTGAGTTCACAGTAATGTTTCTAATGCCTTGTTTTGCATAGCGCTCATATACATAACATTCATTTGATTAGCTTTACTGATGGACATTAATGGGTTTTTCTAGTATCATCAGCGTCTAGAATAGGAGCATATATTTATATTAGGGAGAATCTTTTAGCACTAAAGAACGATGGCCACACAGTATTTACTGATAGTTATCATATTTTTATTATGAAAACCATACTTGACATACTTGATATTAACTAAAAGTCAGGTTTCTTTGGCTGTCAAATGATTGCCTATTTGGACACATAATACCAGATATATAAAAAATCAATCCAATGAATACTGGTCTAGAGTAGGTATTAATAAGTTATATAATGTCTCTTATGCTTTTCAATGAAGACATTTTGGCGTGTTATATATAGGATGGTATATCCTTCAGTATCAAACCGCATGATACTTAGTTATTTATATCACTTGAAATAGTATCATGTTAGTTATGCACAATATCAAGAATATATATTAATTTATACTTATTAATTTCTTCAAATTGGTTCAAGAGCATACCTGACTAATGGGGATTGTGTATGTTTGTAACCACAATGTATGTTCTGTAATCATAAGGTTCTCCTTAAGAATTTATTGGAGAAATCAGAAAAAGAAATATCTGTTTGTTTGCCATGTTTCTATAAGAAGCATTTATATGATATTGCTTCATTTAGTCCCCTAGGTGCAGTGGATTTTAGTTCATGAATCCATCTACATTCTTTCTGTAGTAGTATTTTAGTAATGTCGCTCCTTCTCCCTTTCAATTTTATTTGCTCTATAGCACAGAAATAAATTTCATATTTATGTCCTTGATGTTCATTGTTCATATGTTGTGCTACAGGTACATTTCTGTTCCATTTAATGTCACCTATATGTTCTAGCACTCTGGTACGTAACTCTCTTGAGGTCTCACCCACATAGATTTTTGGGCATTTGCACATGGCAATGTATATAACTTGCTTAGATCTACAGTTTAGAAAATCTTTAAATTTCATACTGTTTTTGTGTGTCTGGATGTGTGAAGGTTTTAGTGGGGGCCATGTTCTTACAGGCTTGACATCTTCCACATTTATGGAAGCCTTTGGTTTCTCTCAGCCAAGTTCTAGGTAAATCTTTTGAATAGTGACTTTCCATAAGTATATCTTTTAGGTTTTTGGACCTTCTGTACGTTATCATGGGTTTTTCAGAGATTACCTCTTTTAGGTCTTCATCTTCTTGAATCACATGCCAGTGTCTTTGGATGATATTCTTTATCCATACATTTTTATCATCATAGGTCCCGATTATTCTTATGGATTGGTGTTCATTTATTTGTTGTGTGTTAACTTGGTTACTGGTTTCCAATAATGTAGTTCTATCCAGTAATTTAGCTCTTTGATATGCCTTTTTAAGGCATCTGCCTGGATATCCTCTTTCTTTAAACCTTCTTTGTAGTTCCCTCGCTTCAATTTCAGGACTAAGCGTTCAATCTCCACGCAGTCAACCTCAGAGAATCGAGATTTTGATGTAGAAAAGGGACCATGAACCAGCAGATCTCTACGACAAGGTAACCTCCATGGAGGAGACTATGACATCCCCACCAGATACGCAAACCTCGTCCTGCGCGGCCACGAGGGAGCAATCAGAATAGCTGAAGCTTGCTCCTGCTTAATGCGGGCCATTACTCGAGGTAGAAGTGGCAACAGTGGAAATATGTAGACTAGTTTGAACTCCCAAGGCACCGCTAAGGCATCTATCGGCTCAGCCTGGGGATCCCTGGACCGCGACCCATATCTGGGTAGCTTAAAGATGAGTCTGAATGCCATTAGCTCTATCTTTGACGTCCGCCATCTGTTGTAGATCTCCGCAAACACCTCAGGATGGAGAGACCATAGCCCGGATGAAACGATTGTCTGATGAGAAAATCTGCTTCCCAGTTGTCCACACCCGGAATGTGGATCGCTGACAGCTGTGGATCTCCACCCATTCCAGAACCCGAGATACTTCCCTCATGGCTAGGGAGCTTCTCGTTCCCCCCTGATGGTTGATTTAAGCCACTGTGGTAATGTTGTCTGACTGGAATCTGATGAATCGGGATGATCCCAGGAGGGCCTAAGCCCTCAGAGTGTTGAAGATCGCTTGAAGTTCCAGAATATTGATCGGGAAAATCAACTCCTCTCGAGTCCACCTGCCCTGTGCCTTTCTGGCACCCCAAACAGCTCCCCATCCTGATAGGCTTGCGTCCGTGGTCACAATCTACCAGGATAGTCTCAAGAAGGATGTCCCCTGGGACAGTTGTCCCGGACAGATCCACCAAGAGAGGGATTCCCTCGTTTGGCTGTTCAGAGAGATCTGTTGGGATAGATCTGAGTGATCGTCATTTCATTGTCTCAACATGCACAGCTGAAGAGGTATCCTGGTGAATGGAATGACATCTATGCTGGATACCATGAGCCCAATCACCTCCATACACCGGCCACAGATAGACTTGAGGAGGTCTGAAGGGCAAGACAGCTCGATGCAATCTTGCAACGTCTCTGATCTGTCAGGAATATCTTCATGGATATGGAGTCTATTATTGTACTCAGGAATTTCACTCTGTTGCAGGGATCCAGGGAACTCTTTCCTTCATTTATCTTCCATCCATGAGATCGAAGGAGAAGAAGAAGAGCCCTTGAATGGTCCTCTGCGAGACTGTGGGACGGAGCCTGGACCAGGATGCCGTCCAGATAAGGTGCCACTGCAATACCTCTGGCCCTTGCCACCGTGAGCAGCGCTCCCAGAACCTTCGTAAAGACTCTTGGGGCAGTCGCCAGGCCGAACGGTAGGGCCACAAACTGGAAGTGCTGGTCCAGAGATGCAAATCTTAGGAACCGAAGTGATCCCTGTGGATTGGCATGTGAAGGTAAGCATCCTATTGTAGTCATGAACTGTCCCTCTTGAAAAAGGGGCAGAATAGACCCGATAGCCTCCATCTTGGGACCGACAGAAATTTGTTTAGGCACTTTAGGTCTAGATTCATGCGAAAAGTGCCCTTTGGGACCATGAAAAGGTTTAAATAATACCCCAGACCTCTTTCTGTTAGAGGGACTGGAACAATTACTCCGAGAGAGGAGAGATCCCTCACGCACTTTAGAAAGGCGTCTCTCTTCTCTTCTTGATAAGTTTGACAGGAGGAATCTGACCCTGGGCGGATGAGTCTTGAACCCTATCCTGTAACCCTGGGTGATGACCTCCAGAATCCAAGGGTCCTGAACATCCTTATCCAAGCGTCCGCGAAAAGAGATAGTCTGCCCCTACACGATCCAGAGACAGATCGGGTGCCGCCCCTTCATGTCAATTTTGTCTCGAGGGCTTCTTGCTCTGCTTGGCCTTGTTCCAAGATTGAGCTGGCTTCCAAGATCCCTTTGACTGCTCAGTTTTCGCGGCAGGTTGCGTTAAGACTTTTCTGAATGAAAGGGACTAAAAGTAGGCCCCTTAGGCTTATTCTTCTTGTCCTGCAGTAGGAAAGCACCCTTGCCTCCCGTGACCGTGGATATGATAGCGTCCAGGCCTAGACCAAAAAGAACTTTCCCCTTAAATGGGAGGGAAGTTATGTCAGCAGAACACAACATTAACCACTGGGCCCTATGGGCTAGAACAGAAAAACCTGCATATTTGCATATCACAGATTAAATAATTAGCTACCCTTAAGGCCTTAATTAGTTCCTGTATCTCCTCGAGGGGAGTCTCCACCTCGACCATAGCAGAGAGAGCGTCACACCAGTAGGTAGCAGCTCCAGCCACCACAATTTTTTTATCCATGGGCTCCTTGAACGAAGAACTATCTTCGAGTGGGATAGTTGTGCGCTTAGCGAGTGTGGATATAGCCCCATCCACTTTAGGGATGGCCCCCCACAGCTCAAGCTGCGAGTCCAGTACGGGAAACAGTTTTTTAAAAGAAGTAGATAGGGAAAAGGATGAGCCAAGTTTTTCCCATTCGTTTTTAATAATATTAGCCATCTTAACGGAGACCGGGAAGGTCTGAGGCACCACCCTGTCCTCCTAAACCCTCGCTAGTTTAGGGATCAAAGGTTCCTCCAGCAGTTTCGTTTCCGGAACCTGTAACATAGGAAGCACCTCTTTCAGCAGAAAGCGCAAATGCTCCATCTTAAACTTAAAGTCTGGCTCCTCCGCAGCCGGAGGTCTAGATGTCGCCGATTCCAATCCAAAAAAAGCGTCCTCCAAAGAGTTGGAGTTGCCCTCATCATTAGATAATCCGTCAGAGATATCCAACGGAGTAGATGACCCCTGGGACGAATAGCTATGTTTCACTTTACGCCTGCGCTTAGCAGGGCGTAACAAGGCATTGAAGGCCGCAGAAACTGCCGTTTGTAACTGATCAGCGAAATCTGTCGGCCAAAGGGCCCCTCCCGCGGGAGGATAAGTAGTGCCCTGGGAAGCTGCATGTGTAATCGGAGATGAATGTAGGAAACGCACCTTGCAGGACGGAGTACCCTCAGAGGTGGGCAGCTCAGTTGTACTAAATATCTTATTTGCTTTAGACATTGCAATCTTATCAAAGCATGTGGAACATAGTTGGAGTAGGCGGATCAACCGGAACCTCCTCACAATAAACACAGTTATTAGATTTGGATAAGGAGGGAGTACCCTCTAAAATATCAGAGTCCTCCATAGCTTGCACCTTTATTGCGGACTAAATAGAAATTAAATGGCACCTTTATACAATAATGGCCAAGGCACTCACCACCTCCTATGACCCGGACCACAGAGAAAACGCTTCGTCTCCTGCAACCGCCGGTCAAGAAAGAGGAAGTTCAAGAGGCCACACCCGACCACCCCTGCACTAAAGAGAAAAATGCGCCAAAAAAGGCCGCGTCAATATCTACCTAAGGAAACTGACTGTTCACACAATGACAGAGCCTCATCTCACACATCGCAGCATTAAATACAATAAAGAATATTATGCATAAATCCCCCCCTGTTCAATAACCCTCTTTCTGAGGATATTAACCCTTGATTCTATACAGATAAAAGGAGACACACTGTGACCTTGTCTTCTTGCATTATCATTATGTGTATAAATTAAACGATCTTACCAGAATCTAGGCCGCGGAACAGGAACACGGCCTTTCAAGTGTGACAGGGTAGTAGCATTGCATGGACTTGAGAGCAGAAAGCAGGCAGCGAAACTCGTCAACGCTGATTGCTTATGGAGCTGTTAATCTGAGTTGGGATGGTTTCGCAGAAATACTCTCCCTGCATCTCCGGACTCTAACTTTCACCCATGCTCTCACTGAGAGGCTGACAGGACTACTTAAAACTCCAGTCCCATTCCGAAGAGTACTACCCTCCATACGAGACTACTCCGAATCTTCCGACACTTCTCTGCCAACCTCCTGTGACAAAAGGCAAAGAATGACTGGGGGATGAGGGGAGTGGGGGAGGTATTTAAGCCTTTGGCTGGGGTGTTTTTGCCTCCTCCTGGTGGCCAGGTTCTTAATTCCCACAAGTAATGAATGAAGCCGTGGACTCTCCTCCCATTAAGATGGAACATAAACGCGTAAATGTGCATTTTTTAATTTTACATCATAGTTCAAGGAGAAAAAAGTTAATTTTGTATAAGTAATTATAGACTGCTATAAGCACATTACAACATTATGCTTAAACACAAGTAAATCTTGAGTTGATAACTGAAAAACGTGTCCATCCCTGCTATACAAACTTGTTAGGGTTGAATGTCACAGTGAATCCCTCTATCAAGAAGCTAGGTGCCTTGGTACAATGCACATACAAGGATCGTGCCTTACACTGTGGGTATATAACATTAAGCAAAACATAAGGCCACTAACAAACACTTTATTTTTAGTATCAAATAGTTTCTAGTCAATTTAGTTCACTATTTTAAACACCTGCTATACATACAATGAACTGTATCAGTTATTGTAATTATTTTCAATACAATTATGACAGCATCTGAGGATTAGGAATAGACAATACAGTTACAAATGCTGCATATTTTGCCATACGTCTGTACCTCTGCTAGGGAAATGAAGTTGCTGAAGGGTTGCAGTGTTTATGCAGTAGCCAGTCTGAGGCTTCTGGGAAATTCCAACAAGGCAAGAATGCCAGTCATCCACACCAGTCACTTGGCAGTCTTGCAGCTGTGTCACAAGGTCACGGACAAACAGTCCTCTAGCTCCACTAGCAGGAGAGTCCTACACACAAAAAGCACAGAATGGCATTTACAAAAAAACTTTGGGAGACTTTAAACTGAAAAACATTATCCATGACAGTAATGGAATAGACTACTAAACAAACTACTATATCATGTATAAATGTAAACAAATTTACCCTTTCACTACTGGGAATTTCAGACAAAAACTTGCCCAAAGTACTAAAGAATTGTTAGCATTTTTGCCATCACTCAATTTAAACAGAAATAGAGTCTTTGTGTTTTTTAACAGAGCACCACGTGTCCCGAGCGCCACTTCTACTGTGTCTTTAACCCATTGCAGGGGTTAAACACACTGTAGAGCAGGGTTTATAGTCCTAAAACTTTAGTGCATATGATTTTTTAAATATTATGGCCCTTTAAAGTGAAAGTCAATCGTAGCATTTGTGAAATGCTAGCATTAACCATTGAAACAAAATAAAGGGGACTTTCATTCATGAAGTATAAAATACTTCATGCTGAATGCTCCTTTATTTGTTTCAAGCGTTCACCATTCTGAGCTGCTAAGGCAGCCCACGGGAGAATGCTGTTTTGCTTGAGAGGTGATGTTTTCACCTCTTAGCCAATAGCCGTGCAGGAAATCCGGCTCATCTCCCTGTGGCGCCGGATTTTGCACATGCTATTTGCTAAGAGGTGGAAACGTCACCTCTTAGCAAAATAGTGTTCTGCCTTTGGCTACCTTAGCGCTCAGTTTGGCGACGCTTGGAACAAATAAAGGAGCTTTCAGCATGAAGTATTTTATTTTATACCTCATGAATGAAAGTCCCCTTTATGTGTTTCAATGGTCAATCCTCGTTTCACAAACGCTAGGATTGACTTTCACTTTAACTCTGTGAATAAATAGTTGAACCTGTCTTTCATTGAAAGCTCGTTTTATGTAAAAAAAAAAAAAAAATAACTTTTTTTTTTTTTAATGGGTCAATAAAAAAACAACACAAAGGTCCTATTTCTGCTTAAATAGAATGAAGAAATTATTGTAAAATTAATATAGATATTTGCTACAGAACTTTGGACATTGACAAGATACAGGAAAAAATGTCACAACACGATCAAAGGGCACTCCTAACGAAAACAAAAAATGAGAATGATAACACCAATAAAATTAATCTCATTACCACATTTACCCCCCTACATGAGGTACTTGAGAAATCCATTCGGACCAATTGGGATATAGTGAAGACTGACAAGTCACTCCCATTTACACAGGCAGATGCACCCCGCATTGTCTTTAAGAAGGCTCAGAATCTAAAGGATATTCTGGTCCATAATGATCCAGTGAAATGTTATCAGAAGGGCATCTGGATGGATACCAGAAGGAAAATGTTTTGCTTTAAGTGTGGGGATTGTACCACTTGCAACAGCATGTTGACGGGTACTCAATTCCATCATCCTCGGACTGGGAGAAGCTATAAAATCTTTCATAGATTGACTTGTACAAGCAGCTTTGTGGTCTATATTTTGACGTATCCGTGCTTCCAAGTATATGTAGAGAAGACCTCAACTACATTTAGGGAGAGGATGGCTAATCATCGCCACACGATAAGGGTGGCTATCGACAAACAAGAATCAGATCAACCTGTAGCTAGGCATTTTATGCTAGCAGGACATACTGCAGCCAGTCTAAGGACCATGTTAATTGACTATGTGCCACCACTGAGACGAGGTGGGGATAGGCACAAAAAGCTCCTTCAGGTGGAGGCTTCATGGATTTATCGTTTGGATACTGTAGCCCCAAGAGGTTTAAATGTCCAGCTGGACTATAATGTGTTCCTTTAGCATGATGTGGCTATGATTGGACGATCTAGGTCTCATCCTAATTGAACATAAAATGAATATGATCCCTGGTTGAAGATGGACAGCTACAGAATTCATATATACCAGAACATGGGATCGCAACAGATGAGTGTGTTATCCGCCTTTATAAGTTTCTACCATGCTGTGTCAGGCACAATGACATTTTTGTTCTAATTCGACTATTGTATGCTTTAGGTTTTGTAGCCTTGTTCGTGATATAGGGACAGGCTTTAAGTATTTTTTTAGTGTTTGAATGTATAGTGGAGGTGTAATGTTTTTAGATTAGTCCGGATTCAGTCACGCCGTTGTGTTTCACTGCTGGATTACTTCGATGTGACGTAGCAGCTATTCGTCACAAGTGGGACAGGTTATGATAATTAGCCATGTGTTTGGCGGAGAGGTATCGGATGTACGTCAGGATCTACATGGTGTAAGCACATTGGTTCGGCTGACCCGGAAATGTATAGCACATTAGGGTATAAATATGGAACTGGTGCGTTTAGTTGTTAGGGAACATTTGCAGACCTTGAAACTACCCATTGAAAAAGGTGCCAGCTTGGTACCGAAACGTTTGGGGGTAATTATGCGGCTTTGAGCTTATGTGATGAGATTTTGAATAAAGTGTATCATTCTCAAGACCGGTAAATGCAGCGTTTTCTCTTCTGAAAGAGGATAAAAGGATTATATATATATATATATATATATATATATATATATATATATATATACTTGTTTCAAAGAAGGGCACTCACATGTATTTTTATTTCAACAACTGCTTGATTTTTTTCTGAATACATCAGAGTATAAACTTTAGATAGTCATGGTCCCTGTGTGTGTGTGTTGTTTAAGGCAACACTCTCTGAAGATTATTGTTTATTATTGTAGTGATCCATAAAAAGTTCTAATATCTCATGACGTTTCAGTATCTAACTGGTCACTTTATCAAATGGATTAGCATAATAGGATTAGATCATGCTAATCTATACTATAATCACGTTTGTACCGGGCCTGTCACCGTCGGCAGTTGCGCACGCATCCTCAAAAGGTATGCGTGTGCAGCCAAAAGAATTAACCTGGATGCAGCGAAGCTACATCCCGGTGGATTCCGAAAATGGCAGGATGGTGAAAGAATCGACCACCCTGCCATTTTCGGAATCCACAGGGACACAGCGAAGGCAAACGGAGCATTACAAAAAAAAAAAAATGCCCCGCAATAAGTATTAAAAAAAACCAACTTAACCATCCGCAATAAGTAATAAAAAAATTTACCTATTAACTCTTAAACCGCCAACCCCCACAACACAAAAAACTAATTAAAGGACTAAGCCCCTAACCTAACACCCCCTAAATTAACTCCTTAGTTACATTCAAAAATACTATGTTACAATTAAAATAAAATATTACATTTCATTACATTAATCTAAAATTACAGAAAATAAAAAAGGCTAACATTACAAAAAATAATAAACAACACTATCCAAAATAAAAAAATTAAACCTAATCCATATGAAAATAAAAAGCCCCCCCAAAATAAAAACACCCCCTAATCTAAGAATAAACTACCAATAGTCCTTAAAAGGACTTTTTGTAGTGCATTGCCCTAAAGAAATCAGCTATTTTACATTAAAAATAAACAAAGTCTCCCTAACAGTAAAACCCCCCCACCCACCAAACTCCCCAAAATAAAAAAAACTAACAATTATTAAACGTAAACTACCCATTGCTCCTAAAGGGACATTTGTATGGCCATTGCCCTTAAAAGGGCAATCAGCTCTTTTGCAAATTGCCCAATAAACCCTAATCTAAAAAAAACAACCCCCCCCCCAAAAAAAAACCAACAACCAACACTAAAGCCCCAAATAGGTACTCACGGTTTCAGAAGTCCGGCGGAGAAGGGCTTTAGTGTTAGTTTTTTTTAAAAGTTTTTTTTTTACATTAGGGTTTATTGGGCAATTTGCAAAAGAGCTGAATGTCATTTTAAGGGCAGTAAACAAGAGCTGAATGCCCTTTTAATTTGTTTATTTGGGTTTTGGACTTTATTTTTAATGTAAAAGAACTGATTTCTTTAGGGCAATGCCCTACAAAAAGTCCTTTTAAGGACTATTGGTAGTTTATTCTTAGATTTGGGGGTGTTTATTATTTATTAAAAAAAACAGAATTTATGTTTACCTGATAAATTACTTTCTCCAACGGTGTGTCCGGTCCACGGCGTCATCCTTACTTGTGGGATATTCTCTTCCCCAACAGGAAATGGCAAAGAGCCCAGCAAAGCTGGTCACATGATCCCTCCTAGGCTCCGCCTACCCCAGTCATTCGACCGACGTTAAGGAGGAATATTTGCATAGGAGAAACCATATGATACCGTGGTGACTGTAGTTAAAGAAAATAAATTATCAGACCTGATTAAAAAACCAGGGCGGGCCGTGGACCGGACACACCGTTGGAGAAAGTAATTTATCAGGTAAACATAAATTCTGTTTTCTCCAACATAGGTGTGTCCGGTCCACGGCGTCATCCTTACTTGTGGGAACCAATACCAAAGCTTTAGGACACGGATGAAGGGAGGGAGCAAATCAGGTCACCTAAATGGAAAGCACCACGGCTTGCAAAACCTTTCTCCCAAAAACAGCCTCAGAAGAAGCAAAAGTATCAAACTTGTAAAATTTGGTAAAAGTGTGCAGTGAAGACCAAGTCGCTGCCCTACATATCTGATCAACAGAAGCCTCGTTCTTGAAGGCCCATGTGGAAGCCACAGCCCTAGTGGAATGAGCTGTGATTCTTTCAGGAGGCTGCCGTCCGGCAGTCTCGTAAGCCAATCTGATGATGCTTTTAATCCAAAAAGAGAGAGAGGTAGAAGTTGCTTTTTGACCTCTCCTTTTACCAGAATAAACAACAAACAAGGAAGATGTTTGTCTAAAATCCTTTGTAGCATCTAAATAGAATTTTAGAGCGCGAACAACATCCAAATTGTGCAACAAACGTTCCTTCTTCGAAACTGGTTTCGGACACAAAGAAGGCACGACTATCTCCTGGTTAATGTTTTTGTTAGAAACAACTTTTGGAAGAAAACCAGGTTTAGTACGTAAAACCACCTTATCTGCATGGAACACCAGATAAGGAGGAGAACACTGCAGAGCAGATAATTCTGAAACTCTTCTAGCAGAAGAAATTGCAACCAAAAACAAAACTTTCCAAGATAATAACTTAATATCAACGGAATGTAAGGGTTCAAACGGAACCCCCTGAAGAACTGAAAGAACTAAGTTGAGACTCCAAGGAGGAGTCAAAGGTTTGTAAACAGGCTTGATTCTAACCAGAGCCTGAACAAAGGCTTGAACATCTGGCACAGCTGCCAGCTTTTTGTGAAGTAACACAGACAAGGCAGAAATCTGTCCCTTCAAGGAACTTGCAGATAATCCTTTCTCCAATCCTTCTTGGAGAAAGGATAGAATCTTAGGAATCTTTACCTTGTCCCAGGGGAATCCTTTAGATTCACACCAACAGATATATTTTTCCATATTTTGTGGTAAATTTTTCTAGTTACAGGCTTTCTGGCCTGAACAAGAGTATCAATAACAGAATCTGAGAACCCTCGTTTTGATAAAATCAAGCGTTCAATCTCCAAGCAGTCAGCTGGAGTGAGACCAGATTCGGATGTTCGAACGGACCTTGAACAAGAAGGTCTCGTCTCAAAGGTAGCTTCCATGGTGGAGCCGATGACATATTCACCAGATCTGCATACCAAGTCCTGCGTGGCCACGCAGGAGCTATCAAGATCACCGACGCCCTCTCCTGATGGATCCTGGCTACCAGCCTGGGGATGAGAGGAAACGGCGGGAATACATAAGCTAGTTTGAAGGTCCAAGGTGCTACTAGTGCATCTACTAGAGTCGCCTTGGGATCCCTGGATCTGGACCCGTAGCAAGGAACCTTGAAGTTCTGACGAGAGGCCATCAGATCCATGTCTGGAATGCCCCACAGTTGAGTGATTTGGGCAAAGATTTCCGGATGGAGTTCCCACTCCCCCGGATGCAATGTCTGACGACTCAGAAAATCCGCTTCCCAATTTTCCACTCCTGGGATGTGGATTGCAGACAGGTGGCAGGAGCGAGTCTCCGCCCATTGAATGATTTTGGTCACTTCTTCCATCGCCAGGGAACTCCTTGTTCCCCCCTGATGGTTGATGTACGCAACAGTCGTCATGTTGTCTGATTGAAACCGTATGAACTTGGCCTTCGCTAGCTGAGGCCAAGCCTTGAGAGCATTGAATATCGCTCTCAGTTCCAGAATATTTATCGGTAGAAGAGATTCTTCCCGAGACCAAAGACCCTGAGCTTTCAGGGATCCCCAGACCGCGCCCCAGCCCATCAGACTGGCGTCGGTCGTGACAATGACCCACTCTGGTCTGCGGAAGGTCATCCCTTGTGACAGGTTGTCCAGGGACAGCCACCAACGGAGTGAGTCTCTGGTCCTCTGATTTACTTGTATCTTCGGAGACAAGTCTGTATAGTCCCCATTCCACTGACTGAGCATGCACAGTTGTAATGGTCTTAGATGAATGCGCGCAAAAGGAACTACGTCCATTGCCGCTACCATCAAACCTATTACTTCCATGCACTGCGCTATGGAAGGAAGAGGAACGGAATGAAGTGTCCGACAAGAGTTTAGAAGTTTTGTTTTTCTGGCCTCTGTCAGAAAAATCCTCATTTCTAAGGAGTCTATTATTGTTCCCAAGAAGGGAACCCTTGTCGACGGAGATAGAGAACTCTTTTCCACGTTCACTTTCCATCCGTGAGATCTGAGAAAGGCCAGGACTATGTCCGTGTGAGCCTTTGCTTGAGGAAGGGACGACGCTTGAATCAGAATGTCGTCCAAGTAAGGTACTACTGCAATGCCCCTTGGTCTTAGCACCGCTAGAAGGGACCCTAGTACCTTTGTGAAAATCCTTGGAGCAGTGGCTAATCCGAAAGGAAGCGCCACGAACTGGTAATGCTTGTCCAGGAATGCGAACCTTAGGAACCGATGATGTTCCATGTGGATAGGAATATGTAGATACGCATCCTTTAAATCCACCGTGGTCATGAATTGACCTTCCTGGATGGAAGGAAGAATTGTTCGAATGGTTTCCATCTTGAACGATGGAACCTTGAGAAACTTGTTTAAGATCTTGAGATCTAAGATTGGTCTGAACGTTCCCTCTTTTTTGGGAACTATGAACAGATTGGAGTAGAACCCCATCCCTTGTTCTCCTAATGGAACAGGATGAATCACTCCCATTTTTAGCAGGTCTTCTACACAATGTAAGAATGCCTGTCTTTTTATGTGGTCTGAAGACAATTGAGACCTGTGGAACCTCCCCCTTGGGGGAAGCCCCTTGAATTCCAGAAGATAACCTTGGGAGACTATTTCTAGTGCCCAAGGATCCAGAACATCTCTTGCCCAAGCCTGAGCGAAGAGAGAGAGTCTGCCCCCCACCAGATCCGGTCCCGGATCGGGGGCCAACATTTCATGCTGTCTTGGTAGCAGTGGCAGGTTTCTTGGCCTGCTTTCCCTTGTTCCAGCCTTGCATTGGTCTCCAGGCTGGCTTGGCTTGAGAAGTATTACCCTCTTGTTTAGAGGACGTAGCACTTGGGGCTGGTCCGTTTCTACGAAAGGGACGAAAATTAGGTTTATTTTTGGCCTTGAAAGACCTATCCTGAGGAAGGGCGTGGCCCTTACCCCCAGTGATATCAGAGATAATCTCTTTCAAGTCAGGGCCAAACAGCGTTTTCCCCTTGAAAGGAATGTTAAGTAGTTTGTTCTTGGAAGACGCATCCGCTGACCAAGATTTCAACCAAAGAGCTCTGCGCGCCACAATAGCAAACCCAGAATTTTTCGCCGCTAACCTAGCCAATTGCAAAGTGGCGTCTAGGGTGAAAGAATTAGCCAATTTGAGAGCACGGATTCTGTCCATAATCTCCTCATAAGGAGGAGAATCACTATCGATCGCCTTAACTAGTTCATCGAACCAGAAACACGCGGCTGTAGTGACAGGGACAATGCATGAAATTGGTTGTAGAAGGTAACCTTGCTGAACAAACATCTTTTTAAGCAAACCTTCTAATTTTTTATCCATAGGATCTTTGAAAGCACAACTATCTTCTATGGGTATAGTGGTGCGTTTGTTTAAAGTAGAAACCGCTCCCTCGACCTTGGGGACTGTCTGCCATAAGTCCTTTCTGGGGTCGACCATAGGAAACAATTTTTTAAATATGGGGGGAGGGACGAAAGGTATACCGGGCCTTTCCCATTCTTTATTTACAATGTCCGCCACCCGCTTGGGTATAGGAAAAGCTTCTGGGAGCCCCGGGACCTCTAGGAACTTGTCCATTTTACATAGTTTCTCTGGGATGATCAAATTCTCACAATCATCCAGAGTGGATAATACCTCCTTAAGCAGAGCGCGGAGATGTTCCAACTTAAATTTAAATGTAATCACATAGGGTTCAGCTTGTTGAGAAATTTTCCCTGAATCTGAAATTTCTCCCTCAGACAAAACCTCCCTGGCCCCCTCAGACTGGTGTAGGGGCATTTCAGAACCATTATCATCAGCGTCCTCATGCTCTTCAGTATCTAAAACAGAGCAGTCGCGCTTACGCTGATAAGTGGGCATTTTGGCTAAAATGTTTTTGATAGAATTATCCATTACAGCCGTTAATTGTTGCATAGTAAGGAGTATTGGCGCGCTAGATGTACTAGGGGCCTCCTGAGTGGGCAAGACTCGTGTAGACGAAGGAGGAAATGATGCAGTACCATGCTTACTCCCCTCACTTGAGGAATCATCTTGGGCATCATTTTCAGTGTCACATAAATCACATTTATTTAAATGAGAAGGAACCCTGGCTTCCCCACATTCAGAACACAGTCTATCTGGTAGTTCAGACATGTTAAACAGGCATAAACTTGATAACAAAGTACAAAAAACGTTTTAAAATAAAACCGTTACTGTCACTTTAAATTTTAAACTGAACACACTTTATTACTGCAATTGCGAAAAAGTATGAAGGAATTGTTCAAAATTCACCAAAATTTCACCACAGTGTCTTAAAGCCTTAAAAGTATTGCACACCAATTTTGGAAGCTTTAACCCTTAAAATAACGGAACCGGAGCCGTTTTTAACTTTAACCCCTTTACAGTCCCTGGTATCTGCTTTGCTGAGACCCAACCAAGCCCAAAGGGGAATACGATACCAAATGATGCCTTCAGAAAGTCTTTTCTATGTATCAGAGCTCCTCACACATGCGACTGCATGTCATGCCTCTCAAAAACAAGTGCGCAATACCGGCGCGAAAATGAGGCTCTGCCTATGATTAGGGAAAGCCCCTAAAGAATAAGGTGTCTAAAACAGTGCCTGCCGATATTATTTTACCAAAATACCCAGATTAAATGATTCCTCAAGGCTAAATATGTGTAATATATGAATCGATTTAGCCCAGAAAAAGTCTACAGTCTTAATAAGCCCTTGTGAAGCCCTTATTTACTTTCAGAATAAACATGGCTTACCGGATCCCATAGGGAAAATGACAGCTTCCAGCATTACATCGTCTTGTTAGAATGTGTCATACCTCAAGCAGCAAAAGACTGCTCACTGTTCCCCCAACTGAAGTTAATTCCTCTCAACAGTCCTGTGTGGAACAGCCATGGATTTTAGTAACGGTTGCTAAAATCATTTTCCTCTTACAAACAGAAATCTTCATCTCTTTTCTGTTTCAGAGTAAATAGTACATACCAGCACTATTTTAAAATAACAAACTCTTGATTGAATAATAAAAACTACAGTTAAACACTAAAAAACTCTAAGCCATCTCCGTGGAGATGTTGCCTGTACAACGGCAAAGAGAATGACTGGGGTAGGCGGAGCCTAGGAGGGATCATGTGACCAGCTTTGCTGGGCTCTTTGCCATTTCCTGTTGGGGAAGAGAATATCCCACAAGTAAGGATGACGCCGTGGACCGGACACACCTATGTTGGAGAAAAAATACATACTGTACATACTGGGAGAATGTCTGCCAGCACCTAAAATGTTGGTGACCAGTAGGGGGTGAGGGAGGGAAGAAAGCTGTTTGGTAGGGATCAGGAGGTACACTACCCAATTAACCTCTTCACTGCTGGGAATAATAGAAGTGGTGTGGTGCACAGTTGCAATTAGCAGCATTCTAATTACCACAAACCAATGAACAAATGGGATCCCAGATAAGCTTTTACAATCATGTGTGTGTCATTACTGCACAAGCGGTATGTAAATAATTTCAGTGAGAAACCCAAAGTTTGTGAAAAAGTTAATAATCTCTTTTTTTTTTCTCTCTATATGATCGCATTTGGTGATGAAATGGTGTCATGAAATATACCAAAATGTATATATATATATAGGTTTTGACAGGTAAATTAAAAAAGGCTCTATTTCTATTTTAATGGAGTGATAGCAAAAATGCTAAAATAATCTCCAGTATTTTGGGCAATTTCTTCTCTGGAAAGCCCTAGGGTCTACAACGTCTGACAGGTAAATCCATGTGGTCTCTAATTGAAGTAATATCGTACTGTTTTCTCCTCCCCTCCTTAGAGGGGGGGGGCATGGTCTAGGACCATAATCCTCAAGCTGGGCACATTATGCTTGTGTGTCAAAAAGTGACATGCCACAGGCTGATCAGATGAGCCATTTTAAAGGCCTCTCTAATTGCATACATGTGGTTTGCCATTCTTTCCCTGAATGTGGTGGTGGTTTTCCCCACATATAAAAGGGAACATGCACAAGAGAGAATGTAGACCATGTATGTACTTGTAGAAGGCAACCTATGGTGGATTTTGAACCTCTTGTTGCAATGGGGATGCTGGAAAGTTGTACCCACCAACATACTGTTGCACATACCACACTCTCCACATTTGTAACAACTATGGCGAGATTATCTCAGCCTGTATCTTTCTGGTAACAGTGGATTGGATCTGTTTCAACAAGCAAATCAGGAATATTGCTAGATAAACCATCCTAGGTGGTCTAGACTTCAAGCAAAAGTTCATATCTGTATGTAAAATGTCCCAAAATGTTTGTATTGCCTCATTCATTTGTATGTGAAATAATGTGAAGGTGGTAACAAAGTTCAGCATGAAATGGTCCTCACATGTATCTTCTTTCTTAGATAAAAAGATAATATCCTGAGTGCAACCCTCCAGGTTCCTCATATCAAAATCTATATCCACTCTCTTTTATCCACATGCTAATAACTTATTACACACAGGGCCAGATTTCCAACCCAGGTGTCTGTAGGCACCAAAATCTGAAGTGCCGCCCCCCCTCACCGCTGTGCCGACCACCTTAACTAAGATAGCCTAGGCAATAAAAAATTAAAAAAAGAACATGGTGGCCATCTTTGTTAAAGGGGCAGTCTACACCTTAGTCATCATAAAGTATTTCCTCAGATTAAGCTGTAAATAGCCTCCTGTACCCTTTTCTATATCATGCAGCAGGAGCAGTAAAACAAGTTATTTTAAAATGAATATTGTTTCTGGCCAGTTTGAAATGGCTGCTAAGATCAGCCCACTGATGACATCACAATCTGGCTGCATCTAGGCACTCTGCTGAATAGCATTGACAGTCTGTTGAATTCAACTAGTGAGCCTTTTGTGATTGGATGTCATATGCAGCACAGATCATGATGTCATCAGTGGGCTGAGCTTGGAAGCCATTTCAAAGTGGCCATAAACAATATTTATTTTAAAATAACTTTTTTTGCCATTCCTGCTGCATGATATAGAAAATGTGCAGGAGGCTGTTTGCAGCTTAATCTAAGGTAAGACTTTAAAGGGACATGAAACCCATATTTTAACTTTATGATTTAGAAAGAGTATACAATTTTAAACTTTCTAATTTACTTTTATTACCTAATATGCTTCATTCTCTCGATATCCTTTGCTGAAAAGCATATCTAGATAGGCTCAGTAGGTGCTGAATGGTGGCTGCACATAGATGCCTCATGTGATTGGCTCACCCATGTGCATTGCTATTTCTTCAACAAAGGATATCTGAAGAATAAAGCTAATTAGATAGCGCTGCGGAATCTGTTGGCGCTCTTCAAATAACCGATAATAATAATAATATTAATAATAATAGATAACAGAAGTAAATTGGAAAGTTGTTTAAAATTGAATCCTCTATCTAAATCATGAAAAGAAAATTTTTGGGTTTAATGTCCCTTTAAGATTACTAAGGTGTAGACTGTGCCTTTAAAGCTGCCCCAAGTGTTGCACATGCGCTGGGGAAGCAGGATGCTGCAAATGCACTTGCCTACTCTGCCTTATTATAAATTTGGCCCTGATTACACATCCCATCAAGTTGCTGTATCATAATATCTGGTTGTGCATGAGTTAAAGGGATACTAAACCCAATTTTTTTTATTTAACGATTCAGACAGAGCATGCAATTTTAAGAACCTTTCTAATTTACTCCTATTATCAACATTTATTCATTCTCTTGCTATCTTTATTTGAAAAGCAGACATTTTAAGCTTAGAAGCCGGCCCATTTTTTATTCAGCACCTGGGTAGCGCTTGCTGATTGGTGGCTAAATGTATGTGGCTTATAAATGCCTCTTATGATTGGCTTACTTATGAGTTCAGCTAGCTCCCAGTATTGCATTGCTGCTCCTTCAAGAAAGGATACCAAGAGAATGAAGCAAAATTAATAACATAAGAAATTGGAAAGTTGTTAAGAATGTATGCTCTATCTGAATCATGAAAAACAAAATTGTGAGTTTCCTGTCCCTTTAAAAAAACAGAAATGGCAGGATATTCAGGGGGTGCGATAAAATGTTGTTTTCACTTGTGTAGTCAAAAATCCCAGCACCAGCCCAGACTCTATACAACAGCAGCATTTATCACAAAATTTGAATAGTGCTGAGATGTACAGGCATAGTGAGCCGTGGGAATATAGAAATAGCTTAAATGTGTAGAAAAAGAAGGAAGCCTTGGATCCGGAAATTTTGAAAGTAAAAAGTCCACTTTATTTCTTCAACGTATGTTAAAATAACAACACAAGCCAGGTAGGAAGTAGGATTAACAGATCCTACGCGTTTCTGCAGATGTCTTTAATCACAATTTACACACACTAAAAAACAGAATTTATGCTTACCTGATAAATTACTTTCTCCAACGGTGTGTCCGGTCCACGGCGTCATCCTTACTTGTGGGATATTCTCTTCCCCAACAGGAAATGGCAAAGAGTCCCAGCAAAGCTGGCCATATAGTCCCTCCTAGGCTCCGCCCACCCCAGTCATTCGACCGACGGACAGGAGGAAATATATATAGGAGAAACCATATGGTACCGTGGTGACTGTAGTTAGAGAAAATAATTAATCAGACCTGATTAAAAAACCAGGGCGGGCCGTGGACCGGACACACCATTGGAGAAAGTAATTTATCAGGTAAGCATAAATTCTGTTTTCTCCAACATTGGTGTGTCCGGTCCACGGCGTCATCCTTACTTGTGGGAACCAATACCAAAGCTTTAGGACACGGATGAAGGGAGGGAGCAAATCAGGTTACCTAAACGGAAGGCACCACAGCTTGCAAAACCTTTCTCCCAAAAATAGCCTCCGAAGAAGCAAAAGTATCAAATTTGTAAAATTTAGCAAAAGTGTGCAGTGAAGACCAAGTCGCTGCCTTACATATCTGGTCTTGAAGGCCCATGTGGAAGCCACAGCTCTAGTGGAGTGAGCTGTAATTCTTTCAGGAGGCTGCCGTCCGGCAGTCTCGTAAGCCAATCGGATAATGCTTTTAAGCCAAAAGGAAAGAGAGGTAGAAGTCGCTTTTTGACCTCTCCTTTTACCAGAATAAACGACGAACAAGGAGGATGTTTGTCTGAAATCTTTAGTAGCCTCTAAATAGAACTTTAGAGCACGGACAACGTCCAAATTGTGTAACAAACGTTCCTTCTTTGAAACTGGATTCGGACACAAAGAAGGTACAACTATCTCCTGGTTAATATTTTTGTTAGAAACAACTTTAGGAAGAAAACCAGGCTTAGTACGCAAAACCACCTTATCTGCATGGAACACCAGATAGGGCGGAGAACACTGCAGAGCAGATAACTCTGAAACTCTTCTAGCAGAAGAAATTGCAACCAAAAACAAAACTTTCCAAGATAGTAACTTAATATCTATGGAATGTAAAGGTTCAAACGGAACCCCTTGAAGAACTGAAAGAACTAGATTTAGACTCCAGGGAGGAGTCAAAGGTCTGTAAACAGGCTTAATCTGAACCAAAGCCTGAACAAATGCTTGAACATCTGGCACAGCTGCCAGTCTTTTGTGTAGTAAGACAGATAAAGCAGAGATCTGTCCCTTTAGAGAACTTGCAGATAATCCTTTCTCCAAACCTTCTTGCAGAAAGGAGAGAATCTTAGGAATTTTTATCTTATTCCATGGAAATCCTTTGGATTCACACCAACAGATATATTTTTTCCATATCTTATGGTAAATTTTTCTAGTTACAGGTTTTCTGGCCTGAACCAGAGTATCTATAACAGAATCTGAAAACCCACGCTTTGATAAAATCAAGCGTTCAATCTCCAAGCCGTCAGTTGGAGGGAGACCAGATTTGGATGTTCGAATGGACCCTGAACAAGAAGGTCCTGTCTCAAAGGTAGCTTCCATGGTGGAGCCGATGACATATTCACCAGGTCTGCATACCAAGTCCTGCGTGGCCACGCAGGAGCTATCAAGATCACCGAGGCCCTCTCCTGATTGATCCTGGCTACTAGCCTGGGAATGAGAGGAAACAGTGGGAATACATAAGCTAGGTTGAAGGTCCAAGGTGCTACTAGTGCATCTACTAGAGTCGCCTTGGGATCCCTGGATCTGGACCCGTAGCAAGGGACCTTGAAGTTCTGACGAGACGCCATCAGATCCATGTCTGGAATGCCCCATAATTGAGTTATTTGGGCAAAGATTTCCGGATGGAGTTCCCACTCCCCCGGATGGAATGTCTGACGACTCAGAAAATCCGCTTCCCAATTTTCCACTCCTGGGATGTGGATCGCAGACAAGTGGCAGGAGTGATCCTCCGCCCATTGAATTATTTTGGTCACTTCTTTCATCGCCAGGGAACTCTTTGTTCCCCCCTGATGATTGATATATGCAACAGTCGTCATGTTGTCTGATTGAAACCTTATGAATTTGGCCTTTGCTAGTTGAGGCCAAGCTCTGAGAGCATTGAATATCGCTCTCAGTTCCAGAATGTTTATCGGGAGAAGAGACTCTTCCCGAGACCATAGTCCCTGAGCTTTCAGGGATTCCCAGACCGCGCCCCAGCCCACCAGACTGGCGTCGGTCGTGACAATGACCCACTCTGGTCTGCGGAAGCTCATTCCCTGGGATAGATTGTCCAGGGTCAGCCACCAACGGAGTGAATCTCTGGTCTTTTGATCTACTTGAATCATTGGAGACAAGTCTGTATAATCCCCATTCCACTGTTTGAGCATGCACAGTTGTAATGGTCTTAGATGAATTCGTGCAAAAGGGACTATGTCCATTGTTGCAACCATCAATCCTACTACTTCCATGCACTGCGCTATGGAAGGACGAGGAACAGAATGAAGCATTTGACAAGAGCTTAGAAGTTTTGATTTTCTGACTTCTGTCAGAAAAATCCTCATTTCTAAGGAATCTATTATTGTTCCCAAGAAGGGAACTCTTGTTGACGGGGACAGAGAACTTTTTCTTTTTTTTTTTTCTTTGTTCACCTTCCATCCGTGAGATCTGAGAAAGGCTAGAACGATCTCCGTATGAGCCTTTGCTTTTTACAGAGACGACGCTTGTATTAGAATGTCGTCCAAGTAAGGTACTACTGCAATGCCCCTTGGTCTTAGAACCGCTAGAAGGGACCTTTGTGAAAATCCTTGGAGCAGTGGCCAACCCGAATGGGAGGGCCACAAACTGGTAATGCTTGTCCAGAAAAGCGAACCTTAGGAACTGATGATGTTCCTTGTGGATAGGAATGTGTAGATATGCATCCTTTAGATCCACGGTAGTCATAAATTGACTTTCCTGGATGGTGGGTAGAATCGTTCGAATAGTTTCCATTTTGAACGATGGTACCCTGAGAAATTTGTTTAGGATCTTCAAATCCAAAATTGGTCTGAACGTTCCCTCCTTTTTGGGAACTACGAACAGATTGGAATAAAATCCCATTCCTTGTTCCTTTATTGGAACTGGGTGTATCACTCCCATTTTTAACAGGTCTTCTACACAATGTAAGAATGCCTGTCTCTTTATTTGGTTTGAGGATAAGTGAGACCTGTGGAACCTTCCCCTTGGGGGTAGTTCCTTGAATTCCAGGAGATAACCTTGAGAAACTATTTCTAGCGCCCAAGGATCCTGAACATCTCTTGCCCAAGCCTGAGCAAAGAGAGAGAGTCTGCCCCCCACTCGATCCGGTCCCGGATCGGGGGCTACTCCTTCATGCTGTTTTGTTAGCAGTGGCAGGCTTCTTGGCCTGCTTACCCTTGTTCCAGCCTTGCATTGGTTTCCAGGCTGGTTTGGGTTGTGAGGTATTACCCTCTTGCTTAGAGGATGCAGAATTAGAGGCTGGTCCGTTTCTGCGAAAAGGACGAAAATTAGGCTTATTTTTAGCCTTAAAAGACCTATCCTGTGGAAGAGCGTGGCCCTTTCCCCCAGTGATGTCTGAAATAATCTCTTTCAATTCTGGTCCAAATAAAGTTTTACCCTTGAAAGGGATGTTAAGCAATTTTGTCTTGGATGACACATCCGCTGACCAAGACTTTAGCCAAAGCGCTCTGCGCGCCACGATAGCAAACCCTGAATTTTTCGCCGCTAGTCTAGCTAATTGCAAAGCGGCATCTAAAATAAAAGAGTTAGCCAATTTAAGTGCGTTAACTCTGTCCATAACCTCCTCATATGGAGTTTCTCTACTGAGCGACTTTTCTAGTTCCTCGAACCAGAACCACGCTGCCGTAGTGACAGGAACAATGCATGAAATTGGTTGTAGAAGGTAGCCTTGCTGTACAAAAATCTTTTTAAGCAAACCTTCTAATTTTTTATCCATAGGATCTTTGAAAGCACAACTATCTTCAATAGGAATAGTAGTGCGTTTGTTTAGAGTAGAAACTGCCCCCTCGACCTTGGGGACTGTCTGCCATAAGTCCTTTCTGGGGTCGACCATAGGAAATAATTTCTTAAATATAGGGGGGGGGGAACAAAAGGTATGCCGGGCTTTTCCCACTCCTTATTTACTATGTCCGCCACCCGCTTGGGTATAGGAAAAGCGTCGGGGGGCACCGGAACCTCTAGGAACTTGTCCATCTTGCATAATTTCTCTGGAATGACCAAGTTGTCACAATCATCCAGAGTAGATAACACCTCCTTAAGCAGTGCGCGGAGATGTTCTAATTTAAATTTAAATGTCACAACATCAGGTTCAGCTTGATGAGAAATTTTTCCTGAATCTGAGATTTCTCCATCAGACAAAACCTCCCTCATTGCCCCTTCAGATTGGTGTGAGGGTATGACAGAACAATTATCATCAGCGCCCTCTTGCTCTTCAGTGTTTAAAACAGAGCAATCGCGCTTTCTCTGATAAGTAGGCATTTTGGATAAAAGATTTGCTATGGAGTTATCCATTACAGCCGTTAATTGTTGCATGGTAATAAGTATTGGCGCACTAGATGTACTAGGGGCCTCCTGCGTGGGCAAAACTGGTGTAGACACAGTAGGAGATGATGTAGTATTATGTTTACTCCCCTCATCTGAGGAATCATCTTGGGCAATATCATTATCTGTGGCAGTACTGTCCTTACTTTGTTTGGACGCTATGGCACAATTATAACAAAAATTTAAATGGGGAGACACATTGGCTTTCATACATATAGAACATAGCTTATCTGAAGGTACAGACATGTTAAACAGGCTTAAACTTGTCAACAAAGCACAAAAAACGTTTTAAAATAAAACCGTTACTGTCTCTTTAAATTTCAAACAGAAAACACTTTATTACTGAATATGTGAAAAAGTATGAAGGAATTGTTCAAAAATTACCAAAATTTCACCACAGTGTCTTAAAGCATTAAGAGTATTGCACACCAAATTTCAGAGCTTTAACCCTTAAAATAACGGAACCGGAGCCGTTTTAAAATTTAACCCCTATACAGTCCCAGCTATAGTCTTTGCTGAGACCCAACCAAGCCCAGAGGGGAATACGATACCAAATGACGCCTTCTAGAAGCTTTTTTAGTGATTCTTAGATCCTCACACATGCATCTGCATGCCCTGCTCTCCAAAAACAACTGCGCAGTAATGGCGCGAAAATGAGGCTCAGTCTATAACTAGAAAGGCCCCCTGACTGAAAAAGGTGTCCAACACAGTGCCTGCCATTTTATAAACAGTCCCCAAGATTATAAATGCCAATTGATAGCCTAAATCTGAATAATATGCCCAAATAAAGCAATCGATTTAGCCCATAAAAATGTCTACCAGTTTTTTAGCCCTTATTAAGCCCTTTATTCTGTATGTTTGACTAAGAAAATGGCTTACCGGTCCCCATGAGGGGAAATGACAGCCTTCCAGCATTACACAGTCTTGTTAGAAATATGGCTAGTCATACCTTAAGCAGAAAAGTCTGCTAACTGTTTCCCCCAACTGAAGTTACTTCATCTCAACAGTCCTATGTGGAAACAGCAATCAATTTTAGTTACTGTCTGCTAAAATCATCTTCCTCTTACAAACAGAAATCTTCATCCTTTTCTGTTTCAGAGTAAATAGTACATACCAGCACTATTTTAAAATAACAAACACTTGATAGAAGAATAAAAACTACATTAAAACACCAAAAAACTCTTAACCATCTCCGTGGAGATGTTGCCTGTGCAACGGCAAAGAGAATGACTGGGGTGGGCGGAGCCTAGGAGGGACTATATGGCCAGCTTTGCTGGGACTCTTTGCCATTTCCTGTTGGGGAAGAGAATATCCCACAAGTAAGGATGACGCCGTGGACCGGACACACCAATGTTGGAGAAAACAATTTAAAAAAGCGTCATGTTTATTAAATATAGAAAAATATATTTTTATATAAAGTTAATGTTGGCTACAGGAAATTTAGGTACAAAGAGAAACTTGCACATTCGGCTCATTAGGTTAAATGCAGTAAAACACCTGTAAAGTTACAAAAATTATATAAATATAATCTCTCATGCTTCTTACCTCTAAAACGTCAGTAACCAGCGCTCCAGCACCAGTGTAATAAAAGGGATACAGAAGAGCAGGGAGTGGAAATAATATTAAGATGCCTACAACCCCGAGAATGAAATTATGCCATACACCTGCAACATAATGAAAGCTTTAATTTGTGAAGACATAAAGATAATTTGAATGTAACAAAAACACCACATATTAAAGGACCATTCTAGGGAAAAATGACATTTCCTAATCAGTTAGAGCATGTTGTTTTAACACAAGTGATGTTACAGAACTGCTCAGAAGAACTGTTCCACGGATTCTGAATCTGTGGCTCATAGAGTTGCAGGGTCACTAGTGTTAAAATGAATTTAACAAATTGAAAGGGACAGTCTACTCTAGAATTGTTATTGTTTAAAAAAATAAGAATCCCTTTATTACCCATTCCCCAGTTTTGCATAACCAACACAGTTATATTAATATACTTTTTACCTCTGTGACTACCTTGTATCTAAGCCCTTGCAGACTGCCCCCTTATTTCAGTTTTTTCGACAGACTTTGCATTTTAGCCAATCAGTGCCCTCTCATAAGTAACTCTACTTGTGTGAGCACACTGTTATCTATATGGCACACATGAACTAATGCCATCTAGCTGTGAAAAACTCAAATGAGATAAAAGGCGGCCTTCAAAGGCTTAGAAATTAGCATATGAGCCTACCAAGGTTTAACTTTCAACTAAGAATACCAAGAGAACAAAGCAAATTTGATGATAAAAGTGAATTGGAAAGCTGTTTAAAATTGCATGCCCTATCTGAATCATGAAAGTTTAATTTTGACTAGACTGTCCTTTTAAGTAAAGTACTAACAATCAAAGTTAAATAATTCAACCCACTCATGGACCCAGTAATGTTACATGTCATCACAGATAATAATATAACAGTATTTACATTATATATTAGCTACTAGAAACTTGTGATTTTTCACGCATAATCGAAATAATATTCTGTAGTATTAAAATTAAAAAGAAAACAAGACAAACATGCAAAGTAACTAAATGGACATTCTAATGCACAATTGCATTCTCTAATTTGTTAGAGTATGTCTTTTTTTTTTTTTTTTTTGGGGGGGTTGAAAGGGGCGTGCCGCTGCTCCGGTTTATAGTAAATCTTTTTTTACACAAACGGTAATATCCTCTGAGGAAGAAGGTGATAATTCACAATACCTTCGAAACGCATCAGAAACTAACACATTTGTTAACATCTTCTTGAACTTTGAGACCCCTTGGGCGGAATACGATAGGACGTTTTATTGACAGCCTATATTATATGTTATTGAGGTTTACTATGTGAGCATGTGTGTATGTATATATATGTATATATATGTATATATATATATATATATATATATATATATATATATATATATATATATATATATATATATATATATATATATATATATATATACACACACATACACACACATATATATATATAGTGACAAAGCCCTTGCAGGAATAGTCACATCAGCACGAAATATAGTGGTTTAGGCTGTTTTATTTTTATCAGCAGTCTTAAACATGGGATCTACTTCCCCTTTAAAACAAACATAAAACAAACAAAATCCTACTCCTTTTTAGGAGACTAACTATACATGCAATATTTCCTTACTAGCCAGTACTGGGCAGCTAAGCTGATCCCAGTTAACAAAACAAATCAAAATAAGCAGAATAGAACAAAGTTTGCTCACCAGTCTCTTGTTTCCACCAGCTATAAATTCAGACATGCAGCAAGGTCTCAAATCCTCCCTCTCTAGAGTAGCCTGCACAATGAGACACTGATTCCCTCTACAGAACTGCTTATAAAGGATCCAAATGATTTAACCAGAATCAGCTGTGGTGAGCTACTAACAAATTAACACTTTGTTAGACGGGAAAAAGTTACCTTTCCAATCTCCTGCTAACACACACTCCTTCCCTCACCCTGTCACACATCCCCCTCCCCAGGGCAACACCAGTGTGTGAAGCAACTGCTGCAAGAAGCCCATGCACACGAGACAGTGCATCAGCATTACCATGGAGCAAACCAGCTCTGTGCTTCCCTACAAAAGTAAATGGTTGCAAGGACAAAAACCATCTAGTGACTCGTGAGTTTCTATCTCTGTTGGTGTGCATCCATTTTAACAGAGCATGAACAGTGACAAGAGTGAAGCGCCTTCCCAGTAAATAATACTTTAGAGTCTCCATAGCCCACTTAATAGCTAAGCACTCTTTTTCTATAACAGCATAGCGCTGTTCTCGAGGCAACAATTTTCTGCTTAGATATAGCACTGGATGCTCTTCCTCGCCTATGTACTGTGACAGTACAGCACCCAAACCAACCTCAGAGGCATCTGTCTGTAAGAAAAACTCTTTATCAAAGTCAGGTGCCACGAGGACGGGTTGCTCACACAATGTTGAATGAAGGTCCATAAAGGCCTCCTCTGCCTCTCTGTCCCACCTTACTGTGTCTGGACTTCTGGCTTTAATTAGGTTTGTGAGAGGAGCAGCTCTGGTCGCAAAATGGGGTATGAACCTGCGGTAGTAGCCTTCAATTCCCAAGAAGGCTCTAACCCGCTTCTTCCTAAGAGGCCTGGGCCAATTCTGTATAGCTCCTATCTTGTTCAATTGGGGTTTCACTAACCCCCTTCCCACTACATAACCTAAATACTTAGCCTCTGCCAATCCAAGAAAACAATTGGAGGGGTTGGCAGTTAATCTAGCTTTCCTAAGGGTGTCTACCACTGCCTCTACTTTCTGCAAATGAGTGTCCCAGTCTGTGCTATGGATTATGACATCATCCAAGTACGCAGCGGCATAGTGCGCATGGGGTTTTAATAATTTATCCATGAGCCTCTGAAAAGTGGCTGGAGCTCCATGGAGACCAAAGGGCATCATCACCTTATATTGAAATAACCCATCTGGGGTTATGAAGGCAGTTTTCTCTCGGGCATGCTTAGTGAGGGGGTATCTGCCAATACCCTTTTGTTTAATCCAATGTAGAAAGAAATCTGGCCTTAGCTAGCCTCTCTACCAGTTCATCAACCCGTGGCATTGGGTAGGCATCAAACTTTGACACTTCATTTAATTTCCTAAAATCATTACAAAATCGGATAGAACCATCCGGTTTAAGTACCAAAACAATTGGGCTAGACCAATTGCTATGTGATTCTTCTATCACATCTAATTCAAGCATTTTCCTAACCTCTGCTAGTACAGCCATCCTGTATGGTTTTAATTTAAGTGTTACTCCAGGCTCAGTAACAATATCATGGACAATTTCTTGTGTTCTGCCTGGCATAGGCGAGAAAACATCCTTATTCCTCTCCACCATTTCCTTAACTTCCTTTACTTGTTCAGGTGTTAGCTCTGGTGAAATAGTCACTACTTGTTCTGAGACTGGAGGCTCAGCCCCGGTATTATCTAACTGGGCTAGTAATGTTTCTCTATTCCTCCATGGCTTAAGAAGATTTATGTGGAATATTTGCTCTTTCCTACGTCGGTTAGGCTGACTAACTTTATAATTCACAGGGCTTACCTTTTCTATAATTTCATAAGGTCCCTGCCAATGAGCCAAAAGCTTACTCTCAGCTGTAGGAACCAAAACCATTACCCTGTCACCCTGTTTAAATTCCCTTACAGTAGCACTCTTATTATAATAAAATCTTTGAGTATCCTGAGCTTTTTCCATATATTGGCGAACCAGGGGGAAAACATGAGCCATTCGCCCCTGCATTTTCTCTATATGCTGCACCACATTAGTACCTGGTACTCCCTGTTCCTCCCAAGTTTCCTTTAGTATGTCCAACATACCTCTCGAATGTCGACCATACAAAAGTTCAAAAGGAGAAAAAACAGTTGAGCTCTGGGGAATTTCACGGACTGCAAACAATAAGTAAGGAAGCAGTTTATCCCAATCATTCCCATCTCTACTAACAACTTTCCTTAACATCCCCTTAAGTGTGCGGTTAAACCTCTCTACTAGCCCATCTGTCTGTGGGTGATATACCGAGGTTTTCAAAGCCTGTATTTTAAATAACTGGCACAACTCTTTTATGAGACGGGAAACGAAAGGAGTACCTTGGTCAGTTAAAATCTCCATTGGGATCCCAACCCGTGAAAATACTTGTACCAATTATTTTGCTACATTTTTAGCATTAGCCTTACGTAGTGGAATGGCCTCAGGGTATCGAGTTGCATAATCCACAATAACAAGAACGTATTGGTGACCACAAGCTGATTTCTCTAATGGGCCTACCAAGTCCATCCCAATCCTATCAAATGGTACATCAATAATTGGGAGGGGTATAAGTGGAGCACTTAACTTGGGTTTTGAGGATGACAGTTGGCATTCTGGGCAGGAAGCATAATATCTCTTTATTTCTTCGTAAACCCCTGGCCAATAGAACCTCCTCAGGACCCTTTCCTGAGTTTTCTCTACCCCCAGATGTCCACCCAAAAGGTGTGAATGTGCAAAATCTAACACCTTCCTAGTATGAGAGGAAGTCACAACTAGTTGTTCTATCTCTTGACCTTGCTCTGATATTACTCGGTACAGAAGGTCATTTTTAACCATAAAATACGGGTATACACTTTTTGTTTGACCTTCTACATGTGCTCCATTAACCTCTACTACCCTGCTCCTTGCATGGTGTAGCAAGGGTTCATTAGCTTGTTCTCGCCCAAAGCTACTGCTAATAATGTCTAGTTCACAGGGAACATTTTCAGTAATTTCACTTCCCTAATCTACTTCTGATTCTGTGCACTGAGTGGCCACGCCTTTATTACTACGTTTTCCCTGCTCATTTAACAAAACTTCATTAAGGGCTTTGTTAAATCTGTATTTACTCTTCCTGCGCTCTTTTCTAGATTTACCCCTTTTGGGACTGGATGCATACAAATCAGGGTGAATAAAAGGGAAAACTTCATGTAGACTCATATCCCCTGCTTCAACCTCTGACTCTCCTTGTTTAGCAATAAGTTTAGACTGTATTAGGGTGTGAAACTCTGGAAAAAATTTTTCCTATAACCAAGGGATAGGGCAGCCTAGGTACCACTACAGCAGTTATTTGTATTAATTTCCCAAGTATAGAGACACTTCTAACAGCAGTAGGATAAGTAACAGTACACCCATGAATACACAGTACCCCTATTGTCTTATTTTTTTGCAACTGTGATTGTTCCACTAAATCTCCTGACACTAGAGTTAAGGCACTGCCAGAGTCCACCAAAACCTCTGTGTCTCTTTTATTAAAGCATACTGACACCCGGAAGGTGTGTATGTTTTCTCCCATGCCTGCTAGGCAAATAAGTCCACAAAAGTCTGATGGTTCTTCTCCTAGGGCACATTGCATTGGTTCTGGTAGGTTTGGGCATCCTGCCCTGACATGTCCTTTGGCACCACATTCAAAGCAGGTTAAAGGGTTCCTCCCCAAACGATCCACTCTTTGCAAAGTGAGGTTTATCTGATAGCGATCGGCTGGTTCAGCTTCAGCCTCATCCTTTTTATTTCCTGGCCTCTGGGTCCTAAAAGTCTTTTGTTGTCTCAGAAATTCTGAAACAAGTTTAGATGGCATAGGACAGGCTTTCTCAAGGTCCCTGGCAGCAAGGTATCTTTCCACTTGAGCTACCATAGAATCATATGTAGTGGGGTTTCCTTGTCCTACCCACTCACGGAGGCCACGGGGCAATTCTCGCAAAATTCTGTCAAGTACTAGCATTTTAACAATTTGTGCAGGACTTTGAGCCTCTGGTCTAAGCCATTTTTGTGCCAGATGTATTAAGTCAAACATCTGAGACCTGGGAGCTTTCCCCATGTTGAAATGCCAGTTATAGAAACGCATGGCTCTCACTCTACATGTTACACCCATTCTGGCAAGAATTTCAGCTTTTAACCGTGTATAGTCTCTAGCAGCTTCTTCTTCCAAGTCATAATAAGCCTTTTGGGCTTCACCGAGGAGTAAAGGAGCAATTATTCCTGCCCATTGGTCTTGTGGTCAGGCTTCCTGTATAGCTGTGCGTTCAAATGCCACCAAATATGCCTCCACATCATCCTTTGAGGTCATTTTCTGTAAGCAGCTGCTTGCCCGTATCCTATTCACACCTTCTGCTTGCGTAGGTGCTCCCTGAGCAGTAATACGCTGCACAACATCATAAAGCATGGCATGATCCTGTTTTTGGGCCTCAGCCAGGGCCCAATTTGTAAAGTCTGTTACACTCTTGCTGAGCTGCAACTGATGCTGCAGCCTGACGATTAGTCTCTTGTTGTATAGATGCAGCCTGCAACAGGGCCTGTAAAACATCCTCCATATTTATGTGGGTCTGTACCTTTAAGGCTTCCAGAATAGTAAAGCAGGCACTAACAATCCCTCTTCTGACACCACTGTGACAAAGCCCTTGCAGGAATAGTCACTTCAGCACGAAATATAGTGGTTTAGGCTGTTTTATTTTTATCAGCAGTCTTAAACATGGGGTGTACTTCCCCTTTAAAACAAACATAAAACAAACAAATGCCTACTCCTTTTTAGGAGACTAACTATACATGCAATATTTCCTTTCTAGCCAGTACTGGGCAGCTAAGCTGATCCCAGTTAACAAAACAAATCAAAATAAGCAGAATAGAACAAAGTTTGCTCACCAGTCTCTTGTTTCTACCAGCTATAAATTCAGACATGCAGCAAGATCTCAAATCCTCCCTATCTGGAGTAGCCTGCAGAATGAGACACCGATTCCCTCTACAGAACTGCTTATAAAGGATCCAAATGATTTAACCAGAATCAGTTGTGGTGAGCTACTAACAAATTAACACTTTGTTAGAGGGGAAAAAGTGACATTTCCAATCTCCTGCTAACATACACTCCTCTCACCCTGTCACAATATATATATATATATATATATATATATATATATGTTACAGTTAAAGTGCAGAAATCAGTTAATGTGCACATTACCTAGCTAATCTGCAGATTAACTTGGGTGATCAGTTAAAGTGCAGAAAAATAGTTTCGTTTCTCACATTACCTAGGTAATCTGCACATTACCTACTAGGCACTAGTTAAAGTGCAAAAAAAACAGAATTTATGCTTACCTGATAAATTACTTTCTCTTACAGGTGCATTCAGTCCACAGATTCATCCTTACTTGTGGGATATTCTCAATCCCTACAGGAAGCGGCAAAGAGAGCACACAGCAAAGCTGTCCATATAGCTCCCCTCAGGCTCCGCCCCCCCCAGTCATTCGACCGACGGTTAGGAGAAAAAGGAGAACCATAGGGTGCAGTGGTGACTGTAGTTATTGAAAATTAAATTTGAACCTGACTTAAATATCAGGGCGGGCCGTGGACTGAATACACCTGTAAGAGAAAGTAATTTATCAGGTAAGCATAAATTCTGTTTTCTCTTACTTGGTGTATTCAGTCCACGGATTCATCCTTACTTGTGGGATACCAATACCAAAGCAATAGGACACCGATGAAGGGAGGGAGGGAACAAGACAGGTAACCTAAACGGAAGGCACCACTGCTTGCAAAACCTTTCTCCCAAAAATAGCTTCCGAAGAAGCAAAAGTATCGAATTTGTAAAATTTGGCGAATGTATGCAGTGAAGACCAAGTCGCTGCCTTACAAATCTGTTCAACAGAAGCCTCATTCTTGAAAGCCCATGTGGAAGCCACAGCTCTGGTGGCATGAGCTGTAATTCGTTCAGGAGGATGCTTACCAGCAGTCTCATAAGCCAATCGGATGATGCTTTTCAGCCATAATGAAAGAGAGGTAGCAGTCGCTTTCTGACCTCTCCTCTTACCAGAATACACAACAAACGAGGATGATGTTTGTCTGAAATCTTTAGTTGCTTTTAAATAGAACTTTAAAGCACGAACCACATCAAGATTGTGCAACAGTCGTTCCGTCTTAGAAACTGGATTAGGGCACAGAGAAGGAACAATGATTTCCTGGTTAATATTCTTATTAGAAACCACCTTTGGAAGGAAACCAGGTTTAGTACGCAAAACAACCTTATCTGCATGGAACACCAGATAGGGTGAATCACACTGTAAAGCAGATAGTTCTGAAACTCTACAAGCAGAAGAAATAGCTACTAAAAACAAAACTTTCCAAGATAATAACTTGATATCTATGGAATGCAAAGGTTCAAACGGAACCCCTTGAAGAACTGAAAGAACTAAATTTAGACTCCATGGAGAAGCCACAGGTCTGTAGACAGGCTTGATTCTAACTAAGGCCTGTGCAAACGCCTGAACGTCTGGTACAGCTGCCAGACGCTTGCGTAACAGAACAGACAGAGCAGATATCTGTCCCTTTAAGGAACTAGCTGACAGACCTTTCTCCAAACCTTCTTGGAGAAAGGACAATATCCTTGGAATCCTAACTTTACTCCACACCCTTGGATTCACACCAACAAAGATATTTCCACCATATCTTATGGTAAATTTTCCTGGTGACAGGCTTTCTGGCCTGTATCAGAGTATCTATAACTGATTCAGAGAACCCCCGCTTAGCTAGGATTAAGCGTTCAATCTCCAAGCAGTCAGTTGCAGAGAAACTAGATTTGGATGCTTGAAAGGACCTTGGATTAGAAGATCCTGTCTCGATGGCAGTTTCCATGGTGGGACCGATGACATGCCCACTAGGTCTGCATACCAAGTCCTGCGTGGCCACGCAGGCGCTATCAGAATTACCGAAGCCTTCTCCTGTTTGATTCTGGCTATTAGCCGAGGGAGAAGAGGAAACAGTGGATAGACATAAGCTAGACTGAATGACCAAGGCGCTATCAATGCATCTATCAATGCCGCCTTGGGATCCCTGGATCTGGATCCGTAAAGGGGAAGTTTGGTGTTCTGACGGGACGCCATCAGATCCAACTCTGGAATGCCCCAAAGCTGAGTTAGCTGAGCAAAAACCTCCGGGTGGAGTTCCCACTCCCCCGGATGGAAAGTCTGACGACTTAGAAAATCTGCCTCCCAGTTGTCTACTCCTGGGATGTGAATTGCAGATAGATGGCAGGAGTGATCCTCCGCCCATTTGATAATCTTGGATAGTTCCTTCATCACTAGGGAATTCTTTGTTCCCCCCTGATGATTGATGTATGCTACAGTCGTGATGTTGTCCGACTGAAATCTGATGAATTTGGCCTCTGCTAGTTAAGGCCACGCCTGGAGCGTATTGAATATCGCTCTCAGCTCCAAAATGTTTATCGGGAGAAGAGATTCTTCCCGAGACCATAGTCCCTGAGCCTTCAGGGAGTTCCAGACCGCACCCCAGCCTACCAGACTGGCATCGGTCGTGACAATGATCCACTCCGGTCTGAGGAAACTCATTCCCTGAGACAGGTGATCTTGAGACAACCATCAGAGAAGAGAGTCTCTGGTTTTTTGGTCCATCTGAATTTGAGGAGATAAATCTGCGTAATCTCCATTCCACTGTTTGAGCATGCACAGTTGCAGTGGTCTGAGATGGATTCGGGCGAAAGGGACTACCTCCATTGCCACAACCATTAAACCAATTACTTCCATGCACTGAGCCACGGAAGGCCGAGGAATGGAATGAAGAACTCGGCAAGTATTCAACAGTTTTGACTTCCTGACCTCTGTCAGAAAGATTTTCATTTCTACCGAGTCTATTAATGTTCCCAGAAAGGGAACCCTTGTGAGCGGGGACAGAGAACTCTTTTCTACGTTCACCTTCCACCCGTGAGACCTTAGAAAGGCCAGAACGATGTCCGTATGAGCCTTGGCTCTGTGAAAGGACGACGCCTGTATTATAATGTCGTCTAGGTAAGGTGCTACTGCAATGCCCCGCCGTCTTAGTACCGCCAGAAGGGACCCTAGCACCTTTGTGAAAATTCTGGGAGCGGTGGCCAACCTGAAAGGAAGGGCCACAAACTGGTAATGTTTGTCCAGAAAGGCGAACCTTAGGAACTGATGGTGATCTTTGTGGATAGGTATATGTAGGTACGCATCCTGTAGATCCACGGTAGTCATATATTGACCTTCCTGGATCATCTGCAAGATTGTCCGAATGGTTTCCATCTTGAAAGACGGAACTCTGAGGAATTTGTTTAGAATTTTTAGATCCAGGATTGGCCTGAAAGTTCCTTCCTTTTTGGGAACTACGAACAGGTTTGAGTAAAAGCCCAGTCCTTGTTCTGCAATTGGAACTGGGTGTATCACTCCCGTTTTTAGTAGATCTTCTACACAGCGTAAGAACGCCTGTTTCTTTGTTTGGTCTGAAGACAAAACGAGAAATGTGGAACCTTCCCCTTGGGGGAGAGTCCTTGAATTCTAGAAGATACCCCTGAGCAACTATTTCTAATGCCCAGGGATCCAGAACATCTCTTGCCCAAGACTGAGCAAAGAGAGAAAGTCTGCCCCCTACCAGATCCGATCCCGGATCGGGGGCTATCCCTTCATGCTGTTTTGGTAGCAGGAGCAGGCTTCTTGGCCTGTTTACCCTTATTCCAGCCCTGCAAGGGTTTCCAGGTTGCTTTGGGCTGGGAAGCGTTATCTTGCTTTGCGGCAGCAGAGATTGCAGCAGGTCCGCTCCTGAAGTTGCGAAAGGAGTGAAAATTAGCCTTGTTTTTGCCTTAAACGGCCTATCTTGTGGAAGGGCATGGCCCTTGCCTCCAGTGATATCTGAAATAATTTCTTTCAGCTCTGGGCCGAAAAGGGTTTTCCCCTTGAAGGGAATATTTAACAGTTTTGTTTTGGACGACACATCCGCCAACCACGATTTGAGGCAAATCGCTCTTCACGCCATGATGGCAAAACCTGAGTTTTTCGCCGCTAGTTTAGCTAATTGGAAAGCGGCATCAGTGATAAAAGAATTAGCCAGCTTTAAAGCGTGAATTCTATCCATGACCTCATCGTATGAAGTCTCCCTCTGGAGCGACTCCTCCAGGGCCTCGAACCAAAAAGCCACTGCAGTAGTTACCGGGATAATGCAGGCAATTGGTTGAAGCATAAAACCTTGCTGTTTAGCTAATCTGGAGCGACTCCTCCAGGGCCTCGAACCAAAAAGCCGCTGCAGTAGTTACCGGGATAATGCAGGCAATTGGTTGAAGCATAAAACCTTGCTGTTTAGCTAATTGGAAAGCGGCATCAGTGATAAAAGAATTAGCCAGCTTTAAAGCTTGAATTCTATCCATGACCTCATCGTATGAAGTCTCCCTCTGGAGCGACTACTCCAGGGCCTCGAACCAAAAAGCCGCTGCAGTAGTTACCGGGACAATGCAGGCAATTGGTTGAAGCATAAAACCTTGCTGAACAAAAATTTTCTTCAGCAATCCTTCCAATTTTTTATCCATAGAATCTTTGAAAGCACAACTGTCCTCTATTGGTATAGTTGTACGCTTAGCTAGTGTTGAAACAGCCCCCTCTACCTTAGGGACCGTCTGCCACGAGTCCCGCCTAGGGTCGTTTATGGGGAACATTTTCTTAAAGATAGGTGGGGGAACAAAGGGTACCCCTGGTCTCTCCCACTCCTTAGTCACAATATCCGCCACCCTCTTTGGGATCGGAAATGCCTCAGTGTATACCGGGACCTCTAAATATCTGTCCATTTTACACAATTTTTCAGGGACCACCATGGGGTCACAATCATCCAGCGTAGCTAAAACCTCCTTAAGCAGGACGAGGAGGTGTTCCAGCTTGAATTTAAACGCTAAGGAATCTGACTCTGCCTGCTGAGAAACTTTTCCTGTGTTAGAAATTTCTCCCTCAGACAGCCCTTCCCTCACTGCTACCTCTGAGTTTTGTGAGGGTACTACGGATAAATTATCCAAAGCTTCAGATTGCTCATCCTCTGTATTTAAAACTGAGCTATCGCGCTTTCTTGGAAAAACTGGCAGTTTGGATAAAAATGCTGCAAGGGAATTATCCATTACTGCTGCTAATTGCTGTAAAGTAATAGGGGCCAATGCGCTAGAGGTACTAGGCATCGCTTGCGCGGGCGTAACTGTAGACACGTGGGGGGAGGAAGAAGGACTATCCTCATTACCCTCCGTTAAGGAATCATCTTGGGCAGCATTTTTAATTGTCACTGGATGATCTTTAAAATGCTTAGATGTTTTTGCACACTTTAAACATAAATGCAATGGGGGTACTGCCATGGCTTTTGAACATAAAGAACAAGGTCTATCTGAAGGCTCAGACATGTTTGACAGACTCAGACAACAATAAAATATTGAAAAAAAAAAATACTTTTTGAAAAAACGTTACTGTCTCTTTAAATAATAAAAAGGCACACACTTTTCTACCAAATCATCAAAAAACATCCGATCGTAATGAAATTTTCACCACATGATCCTAATGCCTTGAAATGATTGCACACAAGTTTTCAAATCGTTTAACCCCTTAATGCCCAAACCGGAGCAAAATGAAGTAAATACCCGGTTTAACCCACTACAGTACTATGCCACAGTCTTTGCTGTGGCTTTACCTTCCTTTAGGGTTATTTGCAGGTGTAAATTAAGCCTCGCTGAAGTCCTCCTGTACTCTAAAGGCTCTGCACATGAAGCTGCGTGGAGCTGTGCTGCAAATCAACTGTGCAATTGAGGCGTGAAAATGAGGCCCCCTCCTTCCTTACTCCAGAGGAATGGGGCCTTTCTGAGTCAGATTAGCTGTCTTGTAAAATGCCAGGCGTAAAAAAGTCCCCAAAAAGTGTTTCCAACGTTTAAAAACGCTTAATAATATAAGATTACCTTAATAAAGTAATCGATTTAGCCCATCACAGTGTCTGTCAGTATTAAAGACCTTAACTAAAGCCATCATTCTATACTGTGTCTCAGAAAATGGCTTACCTTCCCTCATGGGATATCTGTCAGTCTTCTAGCATAACCAGGTCTTGTTAGAAAAAATGACTGAACATACCTTAAGCAGTATAAGCCTGCAAACTGTTCCCCCCAACTGAAGTTCTCCTGTACTCAACAGTCCTGTGTGGGAACAGCAATGGATTTTAGTTACAACATGCTAAAATCTTTTTCCTCTCAGCAGAAATCTTCATCACTTTCTGCCTCAGAGTAAATAGTACAAACCGGCACTATTTTAAAATAACAAACTCTTGATTGAAGAAATAAAAACTACAAATCTAACACCACATACTCTTTACCCTCCCGTGGAGATGCTACTTGTTAGAGCGGCAAAGAGAATGACTGGGGGGGGCTGAGTCTGAGGGGAGCTATATGGACAGCTTTGCTGTGTGCTCTCTTTGCCACTTCCTGTAGGGATTGAGAATATCCCACAAGTAAGGATGAATCCGTGGACTGAATACACCAAGTAAGAGAAAAAAGCAATTTAGCTTTTTAGAAAAGCTTGTTTCTCTCACGTAAACTGTTTATTGAAAAAGAAGCCGAAGAATGTGATAAATAAAGAACAGAATGTTCCAATTTCAGCCGAGGGCAGATACTCTCCAGAGTGCTCTGCTCTAATCAGAGCTTCGGGCGCCGCAACTGCCTCTGGGAACCATACCATGGGTCCCAGCCCGCATGTCTTGAAATTCTCTGTCTGTCAGAGCACTCTGGAGCGTATCTGCCCTCGGCCGAAATCGGAACATTCTGTTCTTTATTTATTTTGTTAAACTCAACTATAACAATTAATGAAATTAACAGAATGTTATTTATTTATTTCGTTCAAGTGAACTATAACAAATTACTTGTTAAAGTGAAAATAAGATATTTTCTGGAACAACAGCAACAGCAATATCTAAGAATTAATCATCAATCAATTAATGAATTTGCAAAACATATGATAAAATTATGCTTACTTATTTGAGCAATCTAAAAATTGGTGACACTTTGAATTACAAAGCAGTAGTTTTTTGCGACAAGCACACCTATTTGTGGTACATTTAGATTTGCAGTCACATTTTGTGAAACCCTGACCAGTACCAAGGGATTGTTTTATTGCTGTTTGACGTAAAGATATTTCTACAGCAGGGACATCTTCTTTCGTTAAAAATCTCTCTTTGCAAACACTGAATTCAGATTTTGCATACAATGGTTTAAAATACCCGTTTTAGTACCAAGTTTATAAAAGCCATCCTCTGTTTCTTCTACTAAGAACCCCAGCTAAAATCGAGCGGGCATCAGTTTTTGCTCTGTCTACTTCGGGTACTTTAATTCTCACAGTGACACCTTCATCAACATTTGTGTGCTTTGCATTAGAAACTGCTAACATTTTCTTTGCTTGCTTTTCTAAAACCTTTCTTGGATTCATCACGCTGTATTTTCTGATCCATATTCTTTTTACAGATGTTGCACAATACCATACCCTTCCTCTTTAGGATCTATTTCACCACAAATTACGTGAACAAACATATCACACAATTTACACTTGTGAGCACCTGATGCTGCTTTTGAGCAAACAATACAGACCATGTCTTATATAGTCCTCTTTACAGACTCTGTACGAAACTGTGATGGGGATTCTGCAGAAGTTGAGGGTAACGGAATGTCCTCTAGAGTAAGATTTAACTGTGATCCCATAATCACAGTCTCTTGTGAATCTTCTAATTTTTCAAGGTCTTCTTCAGTATTTATCGAATGTAATACACTTTGTGGTATAATAGAAGAAGACAATCCCACTTTTGCGGGACAACCGAACATGGCTTCGTATGGACTTCTTTTAATTGCAGAATGATAGGCACGATTCTTCATGAATTGTACAAATTGTACGCCCTCACTCCACTTGTTAGTTTGGTTATCAGCCATCCAAGTAGTAAGCATGTTTTCAATGTCTTGATTCGCTCGTTCTACACTTCCTTGACGTTTGGCTGTGTCTAGGTTTTCCATTAACCATTTTGATTTCTGGCCACAACTGTGTTAAACTGTCTAAGATTTTATTACAAAATTCACGTCCGTTATCAGAATGCAGAATACTTGGAGCGCCAAAAAGGAGAAAAATATCAAGCAAGTTATAGGCTACTTCATCTGCCCGTTTTGATGTGAGCGGCTTCAATACAACAAATTTTGTTAAGTGGTCTTGGTATACGAGAAGAAACTTAAACTTTCCATCTGGTTGAGATTGGTAATCGATGAGATCCACCTGGCATCTGCTATTGAAATGCGATGAAATAATCGGCTTTACAACAATCCCTTTTTTCACACTTTTTTGTTTTTGGTGACAAAGTTCGCATAAATCCAAAAACATTTTTATTTGGGCTTGGGTTATGTTTTTATACAGTGAATTTAATTGCTTGATCATTCTGTCTCTTCCACCATGTCCAATTGACAAATGAGTAGAATACAATATGTCAAACAATTCTTCGGCATGGACAAACTTTTTCACACTTTCTTGCACATCTGACAACGGCTCAATGAGTTTTTCACAGCCTTGTACAGTCAACACATCATACCTTTCAATTATTCGATAATCTCAAGATGATTCTTTATTCTTGTAAACTTTTATTCACTTTACATCTTCAATTATGGAATCATACTTTCTTTTTGTCATTAAAACACTATTATATTTTGAATCTTCGCTAAAGAGCTTTGCGAAGAATCTTTTCTTCATTTTCCTCACCAATTAGGTGCTTGCTTGCATACTAGGAGTAAATTCAGGCGTGCACTAAAAGTTGTGAAAGGAAATGCACTTTGTGTATAACCAATAAAGTGAAGATTAAATTTTTTTTTACTAAATAGTGTTTCCATGCACTCCAGTGCTTAGTGCTCACATTATATGCAGACAAAATTACTGTCTATATGACAAGAAAATAAATTTACCTATGCTTACAACCATTAACCCCTGAAACTTCGCCTAAAATTCAGTATTCCTTATCCTTCCACCTCCAAAAAACCAAAAAAAAAAAAAAAATAGCACAATTTAGCACAATATTTAAGCAAGTGCAACCACAATGTATCAATATTAACCTTGCTGTAGTGAACACAGTTGTCTCAATCCTAATAATTTTTTACCATCCACCTGTACACATCTAATCAGCAAATGAAGAAACAAAGAACTATCATACACAGATAATATTGTTTGTTACTACTTATTTGCTTATCTTATCTAACTATATTTAGAAAATTAGCAGTTAAAGGGACAGTATACACTCATTTTCATATAACTGCATGTAATAGACACTACTATAAAGAATAAGATGCACAGATACTGATATAAAAATCCAGTATAAAACTGTTTAAAAACTTACTTAGAAGCACTCAGTTTAGCTCTGTTGAAAAGGTAGCTGGAAAACCCACTGCAAGTGGGAAATAAGACCCTGCACCCCTCCCCCTTCTTTTGCATATGAAAAGACCCTTTACACAAACAGGAGCAAGCTGGAGAAGGTAGCTGACTGTATTCACATAAAACTTTGGGGCTTGGTTAGGAGTCTGAAAATCAGAGCAATGTTATTTAAAAATTAGCAAAACTATACATTTATTTAAAAAAAAAAACTTTATGGGCTATATAAATAGATCATCTACAAAACATTTATGCAAAGAAAAAATGAGTGTATAATGTCCCTTTAAATGTGGCTCTATTTAAACAGCTTATACTTTTCTCAAGGCTTGATGGGCTGCAGATATTTCTCTAGGGAATTCTGGTAATTGCTAGGTTTTTTTTTTTTATTTTTTTAGAAGAAGGCTTATAACATATCCTCTATTATCTGCCAGAACAATTCCCCATGTAGATTCAAGTTAGTCCAGAGGAAATGTCCCATACATTTATATCAGCGCTGCCAAGCACATTTCCTTATATTGTTTAGTGGTACTAAGATCCCCTCTTTAAGTGTGTATGATCAAAATAACAGTGCCTTTAATTACCACACTTTATACCCAGATAAAATGTGTCAGCAGTACCACCTCAGGATTATTGTACTCTGTAAGCACGTCACTTGCGGTATCCTTTCCAGCTTTTTTTTTTTTCTCTTGTCAGTATGTATCGTAGCAGCCAGCTGCCTTAAAGTGAAGGTAAACTAAAACGGTATATAATGAATAAGTTCATTTATTACCCCAAAACAGAATTTATGCTTACCTGATAAATTACTTTCTCCAACGGTGTGTCCGGTCCACGGCGTCATCCTTACTTGTGGGAATATCTCTTCCCCAACAGGAAATGGCAAAGAGTCCCAGCAAAGCTGGCCATATAGTCCCTCCTAGGCTCCGCCCACCCCAGTCATTCGACCGACGAACAGGAGGAAAAAATAGGAGAAACCATAGGGTGCCGTGGTGACTGTAGTTAGAGAAAATAATTCATCAAACCTGATTAAAAAACCAGGGCGGGCCGTGGACCGGACACACCGTTGGAGAAAGTAATTTATCAGGTAAGCATAAATTCTGTTTTCTCCAACATTGGTGTGTCCGGTCCACGGCGTCATCCTTACTTGTGGGAACCAATACCAAAGCTTTAGGACACGGATGAAGGGAGGGAGCAAATCAGGTTACCTAAACGGAAGGCACCACGGCTTGCAAAACCTTTCTCCCAAAAATAGCCTCCGAAGAAGCAAAAGTATCAAATTTGTAAAATTTGGCAAAAGTGTGCAGTGAAGACCAAGTCGCTGCCTTACATATCTGATCAACAGAAGCCTCGTTCTTGAAGGCCCATGTGGAAGCCACAGCCCTAGTGGAGTGAGCTGTGATTCTTTCAGGAGGCTGCCGTCCGGCAGTCTCATAAGCCAATCTGATGATGCTTTTAAGCCAAAAGGAAAGAGAGGTAGAGGTTGCTTTTTGACCTCTCCTTTTACCAGAATAGACGACAAACAGAGAAGATGTTTGTCTGAACTCTTTTGTAGCTTCTAAGTAGAATTTTAGAGCACGGACTACATCTAAATTGTGTAGCAAACGTTTCTTCTTTGAAACTGGATTCGGACACAAAGAAGGTACAACTATCTCCTGGTTAATATTTTTGTTGGAAACAACCTTTGGAAGAAAACTAGGCTTAGTACGCAAAACAACCTTATCTGAATGGAACACCAGATAGGGCGGAGTACACTACAGAGCAGATAACTCGGAAACTCTTCTAGCAGAAGAAATAGCAACTAAAAATAAAACTTTCCAAGATAACAACTTAATATCTATGGAATGTAAAGGTTCAAACGGAACCCCTTGAAGAACTGAAAGAACTAGATTTGAACTCCAGGGAGGAGTCAAAGGTCTGTAAACAGGCTTGATCCTAACCAGAGCCTGAACAAATGCTTGAACATCTGGCACAGCTGCCAGTCGTTTGTGTAGTAAGACAGATAAGGCAGAAATCTGTCCCTTTAGAGAACTCGCAGATAATCCTTTATCCAAACCTTCTTGTAGAAAGGAAAGGATCTTAGGAATCTTTATCTTATTCCATGAGAATCCCTTGGATTCACACCAGCAGATATGTCTTTTCCATATTTTATGGTAAATTTTTCTAGTTACCGGTTTTCTGGCTTGAACCAGAGTATCTATCACAGAATCTGAAAATCCACGCTTTGATAGAATCAAGCGTTCAATCTCCAAGCCGTCAGCTGGAGGGAGACCAGATTTGGATGTTCGAATGGACCCTGTACAAGAAGGTCCTGTCTCAAAGGTAGCTTCCATGGTGGAACCGATGACATATTCACCAGGTCTGCATACCAAGTCCTGTGTGGCCACGCAGGAGCTATCAAGATCACTGAGGCCCTCTCCTGCTTGATCCTGGCTACCAGCCTGGGAATGAGAGGAAACGGTGGAAACACATAAGCTAGGTTGAAGGTCCAAGGCGCTACTAGTGCATCCACTAGAGTCGCCTTGGGATCCCTGGATCTGGACCCGTAGCAAGGAACCTTGAAGTTCTGACGAGACGCCATCAGATCCATGTCTGGAATGCCCCATAATTGGGTCAACTGGGCAAATATTTCCGGGTGGAGTTCCCACTCCCCCGGATGGAAAGTCTGACGACTCAGATAATCCGCCTCCCAGTTTTCCACTCCTGGGATGTGGATCGCAGATAGGTGACAGGAGTGATCCTCCGCCCATTGTATTATTTTGGTCACTTCTTTCATCGCCAGGGAACTCCTTGTTCCCCCCTGATGATTGATATAAGCAACAGTCGTCATGTTGTCTGATTGGAATCTTATGAATCTGGCCTTTGCTAGCTGAGGCCAAGCCCTGAGAGCATTGAATATCGCTCTTAGTTCCAGAATGTTTATCGGGAGAAGAGACTCTTCCCGAGACCATAGTCCCTGAGCTTTCAGGGATTCCCAGACCGCGCCCCAGCCCACTAGACTGGCGTCGGTCGTGACGATGACCCACTCTGGTCTGCGGAAGCTCATTCCCTGGGATAGGTGATCCAGGGTTAGCCACCAACGGAGTGAATCTCTGGTCTTCTGATCTACTTGAATCAATGGAGACAAGTCTGTATAGTCCCCATTCCACTGTTTCAGCATGCACAGTTGTAATGGTCTTAGATGAATTTGCGCAAAAGGAACTATGTCCATTGCTGCAACCATCAACCCTACTACTTCCATGCACTGAGCTATGGAAGGACGTGGAACTGAATGAAGAACTTGACAAGCGCTTAGAAGTTTTGACTTTCTGACATCTGTCAGAAAAATCCTCATTTCTAAAGAATCTATTATTGTTCCCAAGAAGGGAACTCTTGTCGACGGAGACAGAGAACTTTTTTCTATGTTCACCTTCCATCCGTGAGATCTGAGAAAGGCCAGAACGATGTCTGTATGAGCCTTTGCCTTTGAAAGGGACGACGCTTGTATTAGGATGTCGTCCAAGTATGGTACTACTGCAATGCCCCTCGGTCTTAGAACCGCTAGAAGGGACCCGAGTACCTTTGTGAAAATCCTTGGACCAGTGGCTAACCCGAATGGGAGGGCCACAAACTGATAAGGTTTGTCCAGAAAGGCAAACCTTAGGAACTGATGATGTTCTTTGTGGATAGGAATATGTAGGTACGCATCCTTTAGATCCACGGTAGTCATAAATTGACCTTCCTGGATTGTAGGTAGAATCGTTCGAATGGTTTCCATTTTGAACGATGGTACTCTGAGAAATTTGTTTAGGATTTTTAAATCCAGAATTGGTCTGAAGGTTCCCTCTTTTTTGGGAACTACGAACAGATTTGAGTAAAATCCCATTCCTTGTTCCGCCATTGGAACTGGGTGTATCACTCCCATCTTTAACAGGTCTTCTACACAATGTAAGAATGCCTGTCTCTTTATTTGGTTTGAGTATAAGTGAGATATGTGAAACCTTCCCCTTGGGGGTAGTTCCTTGAATTCCAGAAGATAACCCTGAGAAACTATTTCTAGCGTCCAGGGATCCTGAACATCTCTTGCCCAAGCCTGAGCAAAGAGAGAGAGTCTGCCCCCCACTAGATCCGGTCCCGGATCTGGGTCTACTCCTTCATGCTGTTTTGTTAGCAGCAGCAGGTTTCTTGGCCTGCTTACCCTTGTTCCAGCCTTGCATCGGTTTCCAGGCTGGTTTGGTCTGTGAGGCATTACCCTCTTGCTTACAGGATGCAGAATTAGAGGCAGGTCCGTTCCTAAAATTACGAAAGGAACGAAAATTAGACTTATTCTTGGCTTTGAAAGGCCTAGCTTGTGGGAGGGCGTGGCCCTTTCCCCCAGTGATGTCTGAGATAATCTCTTTCAATTCTGGCCCAAAGAGAGTTTTACCCTTGAAGGGGATATTAAGCAATTTTGTCTTGGATGATACATCCGCTGACCAAGACTTTAGCCAAAGCGCTCTGCGCGCCACAATTGCAAACCCTGAATTTTTCGCCGCTAATCTAGCTAATTGCAAAGCGGCATGTAAAATAAAAGAATTAGCCAACTTAAGTGCGTGAACTCTGTCCATAACCTCCTCATATGGAGTCTCTCTACTGAGCGACTTTTCTAGTTCCTCGAACCAGAACCACGCTGCTGTAGTGAGAGGAACAATGCACGAAATGGGTTGCAGAAGGTAACCTTGCTGTACAAAAATCTTTTTAAGCAAACCCTCCATTTTTTTATCAATAGGATCTTTGAAAGCACAATTATCCTCGATAGGAATAGTAGTGCGCTTGTTTAGAGTAGAAACTGCCCCCTCGACCTTAGGGACTGTCTGCCATAAGTCCTTTCTGGGGTCGACCATAGGAAATAATTTCTTAAATATAGGAGGGGGGACAAAAGGTATGCCGGGCTTCTCCCACTCCTTATTCACTATGTCCGCCACCCGCTTGGGTATAGGAAAAGCGTCAGGGTGCACCGGAACCTCTAGGAACTTGTCCATCTTGCATAATTTTTCTGGAATGACCAGGTTGTCACAATCATCCAGAGTAGATAACACCTCCTTAAGCAGTGCGCGGAGATGCTCTAATTTAAATTTAAATGTCACAACATCAGGTTCAGCCTGTTGAGAAATTTTTCCTGAATCTGAAATTTCCCCATCTGACAAAACCTCCCTCATGGCCCCTTCAGATTGGTGTGAGGGTATGACAGAGCAATTATCATCAGCGCCCTCTTGCTCTTCAGTGTTTAAAACAGAGCAATCGCGCTTTCTCTGATATGCAGGCATTTTGGATAAAATATTTGCTATGGAGTTATCCATTACTGCCGTCAATTGTTGCATAGTAATAAGCATTGGCGCGCTAGAAGTACTAGGGGCCTCCTGCGTGGGCAAAACTGGTATAGACACAGAAGGAGATGATGTAGAACCATGTCTACTCCCTTCATCTGATGAATCATCTTGGGCAACTTCATTATCTGTGGCAGTATTGTCCTTACTTTGTTTGGACGCTGTGGCACAATTATCACACAATTTTGAAGGGGGAGACACATTGACTTTCATACATATAGAACATAGCTTATCTGAAGGTACAGACATGTTAAACAGGCTTAAACTTGTCAATAAAGCACAAAAACCGTTTTAAAACAAAACCGTTACTGTCTCTTTAAATTTTAAACAGAGCACACTTTATTACTGAATATGTGAAAAAATATGAAGGAATTGTTCAAAATTTACCAAATTTTCACCACAGTGTTTTAAAGCAAAATATTGCACACCAATTTTCAGAGCTTTAACCCTTAAAATAACGAAACCGGAGCCGGTTACAGTTTTAACCCCTCTACAGTCCCAGCTACAGCCTTTGCTGCAACTTTACCAAACCCAGGGGGAATACGATACCAAATGAAGCCTTCTAGGAACTTTTCCAACTACTTTCAGATCCACACACATGCATCTGCATGTCTTGCTCTCAAAAGTAACTGCGCAGTAATGGCGCGAAAATGAGGCTCAGCCTACAACTGGGAAGGCCCTTCCTGACTGGAAAAGGTGTCTAACACAGTGCCTGACGTTAAAAAATGTTCCCCAAGTTTATAAGTGTGAATTACCAGCATAAACATGTATAAAATGCCCAAATAAAGCAATCGATTTTGCCCATAAAAGTGTCTACCAGTTTTATAGCCCATATTAAGCCCTTTATTTTGTTTGAGACTAAGAAAATGACTTACCGGTCCCCATGAGGGGAAATGACAGCCTTCCAGCATTACACAGTCTTGTTAGAAATATGGCTAGTCATACCTTAAGCAGAAAAGTCTGCTAACTGTTTCCCCCAACTGAAGTTACTTCATCTCAACAGTCCTATGTGGAAACAGTAAACAATTTTAGTTACTGTCTGCTAAAATCATCTTCCTCTCACAAACAGAATTCTTCATCTTTTTCTGTTTCAGTAGTAAATAGTACATACCAGCACTATTTTAAAATAACAAACTCTTGATAGTAGAATAAAAAAACTACAACAAAACAACACATACTCTTAACCATCTCCGTGGAGATGTTGCCTGTGCAACGGCAAAGAGAATGACTGGGGTGGGCGGAGCCTAGGAGGGACTATATGGCCAGCTTTGCTGGGACTCTTTGCCATTTCCTGTTGGGGAAGAGATATTCCCACAAGTAAGGATGACGCCGTGGACAGGACACACCAATGTTGGAGAAATAATATAGCTTTCATTCATCAATTTTTCGAGATTTAATTTTTAACTTACATATCTTATATTTTGCTCACCGACTGCGCTATCTGCAAATCAGACGTTTTTTTTTTTTTGTTTTTTTTTCTAATCCACGGTCACGTTCTTTACTCAGCCAATTGATTCTCTGGCCGTTAGGCGGCCGTCAATTGACGTAATGACTTTGTAGCTCAATGTGCGCATGCGTAACTATTTGTAGTTCGCGCGTCCACATATTGCGCATGCGCATTATCAATTTGTAATAGGAAACCGCATCACAACTAACTGGGCAATAAGGATTCGCATGCGCGGTTTGTAGATGAGCACGAGCTTGGTAGATACGTATAGAGCGGGTGGGACCGCTCTATACGTCACTCTATCCTAAAGCCGGAAATAAGGAAGGGGAGGAGAATCGGAAGGCAAGGGTAATAAAAAGCAATGTTTAAAACGATAGAAATAACTAATCTTTATTAAAAAAAAATATAGCGACTGTATTTAACAGGGTAACAGGATTGTAAATATGAATTATGAAGGCTAAAACTTTACCTTCACTTTAAGCTCAGTATTATTCTCCTCTAGCTCCTGCTATCTCACTAATGAGCATAAAGTGTCAGGCAGAATGTGGTAAAGCTGCAGGCCAATAACGGCCAAGAAGATTTTCCAGCTCGGGTGAGAATGATTTCACCCCAGGTTGCTACCGGAATAAAGCCGCAGTATCAAAGCTCCACAGAAAAACAGCAAGATTCTGCGGGCTATGCAGGTGTATCAAAGCTCCACCCCTCTCAAAAAAATATGCACTTTAATGACACTGAAGCCATTAATGGGCACTTTACCTAGGTAAAGTGCAGATTCCGCACTTTAACTGAGCAAATCAGTTAATCTGCAGTGTGTATGTATGTATGTATGTATGTATGTATGTATGTATGTATGTATGTATATATATATATATATATATATATATATATATATATATTACATTACCAAAATACCATCAGAGATATGTAGAAACATGTATTTATGAATAAATAGAACATATTATGCTATGTGAAGAACATTGGAATTTGAAATATTCATATTGTCATGTCTGGTTAGCACACTTGAGAATATGCGTTCTGGTTAGTGCGAGAGTGGGGTGTTAGGTGTTTTTTCCGCTTTTTGTCTCCACTGACTTCTATGGGGGAATTAGTTATCCCGGTTGCGATATTCTAACTTTGTATGCAAATTGGGTTAGCACGTGAGCGATAACTTTTTACTTTTAACTTGTTTTTACTTTTAACTTGTTAGTCCTGATCACAGTCCAAATCTCGATAATTATCGTCACATTAACAAAATTCCACAGCTATAAGGACTTGATAAAGCCCCAGACATCACTTTTCAACTTATTACTGGGTATTCCAAAAAGCTTTTGGATGTAACATTAATTTTGCGCACACACATATTGGATGAGGTTAGGAAATAACATCACCAGATATAAATGCTGCCTGCTCAATCAATTGAAGTTTATTAGTGTAAGAACTTTTACACGAATAAAAACTAGCTAAATCTAAACCCAACAAGCACTATACTGATAATGCCTCTGTTCAACTCCCTTAAAGAAACATACAGGTGGTACATACATATATGGTTTTGGAGCAAACTAGGTTAAACGCACACACGTCACCTATTGGCATCACTACACACTATTAAAATGTAAAAATCAATATACAGGCCCTTCCACCTGTAATTTAAATCACTAGACCCACCACATGGCAATTTTATTTGTCATTCATTTTGCACCTTTGATTTTTGGATAAGAAATTGGGAGATTAATGAAGCAGATAATGATTTTATGTTGTTTGCGGCAGATACCAATTACGAGTTTGGGGAATTTTGGATTGTGATCATAGGAAAAACACAGTGGTTCATGTTCAATAACCGTTATTTCTCTTGTTAAGTGTGTTCAGTCCACGGGTCATCCATTACTTATGGGATATATTCTCCTTCCCAACAGGAAGTTGCAAGAGGATCACCCAAGCAGAGCTGCTATATAGCTCCTCCCCTCACATGTCATACCCAGTCATTCTCTTGCAACCCTCAACATAGAAGGAGGTCGCAAGAGGAGCTGGAGTTTTTACTTATCTATTCTTCAATCAAAAGTTTGTTATTTTAAATGGCACCGGAGTGTTCTGTTTTTCTATCTCAGGCAGTGTTTGGAAGAAGAAACTGTCTGCTTTTTTTTTCTATGATCTTAGCAGGCGTAACTAAGATCCACTGGCTGTTCTCGACATTCTGAGGAGTGGGGTAACTTCAGAAACTGGGGATAGCATGCGGGGTCCTCCGCAAATGAGGTATGTGCAGTACTTTATTTTCTGGGAATGGAATTGACCAAGAAAATACTGCTGTTACCGTATAATGTAAGTACAGCCTTAAATGCAGTAGTGGCAACTGGTATCAGGCTGATAAATGTATGCGCAGTTGAGTTATTTTCTAGGGACTAGAATTTGACTGAGAAAATACTGTTAAAACTGAAATAATACTCAAGCCTTATCTGCAGTGGTAGCGACTGGTAGCAGGCTTAGTGATAAATTTGCATGACATTGGAAAATGTTGTTTTTTAATAAAACGTTTACTTGCATGTTATTCGTTTTGTGAGGTACTTTGGTGATAAATCTCTTTGGGCATGATTTTTTTCCACATGGCTAACATATTTTTCTGCATGGAAACCGTTATCAGGGCTCCCACTGTTGTGATAGGAGTGGGAGGGACCTTGTTTTAGCGCCTTGTTGCGCAACTAAAATTCTAGCACAGTCTTCCTGCTTCTTCCTCTTTGATCCAGGACGTCTCTAGAGAGCTCAGGGGTCTGCAAAAATCATTTGTGAGGGAGGTAATCAGTCACAGCAGATCTGTGACAGTGTGCTTGACTGTGATTAAAAACGTTAAATCTTAATTGATATCTGTTTTGGGTATTGAGGGGTTAATCATCCTTTTGCTAATGGGTGCAATCCTCTGCTAATAATACACTTCTTGTTAAGAATTGTTTAATTATATCTGTATTTTTGAAGCGCTGCAGCGTTTTTTATATTGCTTGTAAACTTATTGAAAGTGATTTCCAAGCTTGCTAGTTTCATTGCTAAGTCTGTTTAAACATGTCTGATTCAGAGGAAACTGTTTGTTCATCATGTTCAAAAGCCAATGTGGAGCCCAATAGAACGATGTGTACCAATTGTATTGATATTGCTTTGAATAAAAGTCAATCTGTACCGATAAAGAAATTATCACCAGACAACGAGGGGGAAGTTATGCCGCCTAACTCTCCTCACGTGTCAGTACCTGCGTCTCCCGCTCGGAGAGGATTGAGACGCCAAGTACATCTAGGCCCTTACAAATCACTTTACATGATATGGCTAATGTTATGAAAGAAGTATTATATAATATGCCCGAATTAAGGGGCAAACGCGATAGCTCTGGGTTAAGGACAGAGCGCGCTGATGACACGAGAGCCATGTCTGATACTGCGTCACAATTTGCAGAACATGAGGACGGTGAGCTTCATTCTGTCGGTGAAGGTTCTGATCCGGGGAGACCGGATTCAGAAATTTCAAATTTTAAATTTAAGCTTGAGAACCTCCGTGTGTTACTAGGGGAGGTATTAGCGGCTCTGAATGATTGCGACACGGTGGCAATTCCAGAGAAATTGTGTAGGTTGGATAGATACTATGCGGTACCGGTGTGTACTGAAGTCTTTCCTATACCAAAAAGACTTACAGAAATTATTAGTAAGGAGTGGGATAGACCCGGTGTGCCTTTTCCCCTCCCCCGATATTTAGAAAAATGTTCCCTATAGACGCCACCACACGAGACTTATGGCAGACGGTCCCTAAGGTGGAGGGAGCAGTTTCTACGTTAGCCAAGCGTACCACTATCCCGGTGGAGGATAGCTGTGTTTTCTCAGATCCAATGGATAAAAAATTAGAGGGTTATCTTAAGAAAATGTTTGTTCAACAGGGTTTTATATTGCAGCCTCTTGCATGCATTGCGCCTGTCACGGCTGCAGCGGCATTCTGGTTTGAGTCTCTGGAAGAGGCGATTCGCACAGAGCCATTGGATGAGGCTTTGAGCAAAGTTAGAACCCTTAAGCAAGCTAATGCGTTTGTTTCAGATGCCGTAGTACATCTAACCAAACTTACGGCTAAAAATTCAGGATTCGCCATACAGGCGCGCAGAGCGCTCTGGCTTAAATCCTGGTCAGCGGATGTAACTTCCAAGTCTAAGCTACTTAACATTCCTTTCAAAGGGCAGACCTTATTCGGGCCCGGCTTGAAGGAAATTATTGCTGACATTACGGGAGGTAAGGGCCACGCCCTTCCCCAGGACAGGGCCAAACCAAAGGCTAAACAGTCTAATTTTCGTGCCTTTCGTAACTTCAAGGCAGGAGCAGCATCGACTTCATCCGCTTCAAAACAGGAAGGAACTACTGCTCGTTACAGACAGGTTTGGAAAGGCAACCAGTCATGGAACAAGGGCAAGCAGGCCAGAAAGCCTGCTCCCGCCCCTAAGACAGCATGAAGACAAGGCCCCCTATCCGGAGACGGATTTAGTGGGGGGCAGACTTTCTCTCTTCGCCCAGGCTTGGGCAAGAGATGTGCAGGATCCCTGGACGTTAAAGATTATATCTCAGGGATACCTTCTGGATTTCAAAACCTCTCCTCCACAAGGGAGGTTCCATCTTTCGAGGTTATCGACAGACCTAGTAAAGAGAGAGGCATTTCTACAATGCGTACAAGACCTCTTAATCATGGGAGTGATCCACTCAGTTCCACGATCGGAACAGGGACAAGGATTTTACTCAAATCTATTTGTGGTTCCCAAAAAAGAGGGAACCTTCAGACCAATCTTGGACTTAAAGATCTTAAACAAATTCCTAAGGGTACCATTGTTCAAGATGGAAACCATTCGAACCATCCTACCCATGATCCAAGAGGGTCAATATATGACCACAGTGGATTTAAAGGATGCTTACCTTCATATACCGATTCACAGGGATCATTATCGGTACCTAAGGTTTGCCTTTCTAGACAGGCATTACCAGTTTGTGGCTCTTCCCTTCGGGTTAGCCACGGCCCCGAGAATTTTTACGAAGGTTCTGGGCTCACTTCTGGCGGTACTAAGACCACGAGGCATAGCGGTGGCTCCGTACCTAGACGACATTCTGATACAAGCGTCAAGTTTTCAGAATGCAAAGTCTCATACAGAGATAGTTCTAGCATTTCTGAGGTCGCATGGGTGGAAAGTGAACGTGGAAAAGAGTTCTCTGTTACCACTCACAAGGGTTCCTTTTCTAGGGACTCTTATAGATTCTGTAGAGATGAAGATTTACCTGACGGAGTCCAGGTTATCAAAGATTCTCAATGCTTGCCGTGTCCTTCATTCCGCTCCAAGCCCATCAGTAGCTCAGTGCATGGAGGTAATCGGCTTAATGGTCGCGGCAATGGACATAGTGCCATTTGCGCGCCTGCATCTCAGACCGCTGCAACTATGCATGCTCAGTCAATGGAACGGGGATTACTCAGATCTGTCCCCTTTGCTAAATCTGGACCAGGAGACCAGAGATTCTCTTCTCTGGTGGTTGTCACCGGTTCATCTGTCCAAAGGAATGACCTTTCGCAGGCCAGATTGGACGATTGTAACAACGGATGCCAGCCTTCTAGGCTGGGGAGCAGTCTGGAATTCCCTGAAGGCTCAGGGATCGTGGACTCAGGAAGAGAAACTCCTTCCAATAAACATTCTAGAATTAAGAGCAATATTCAATGCTCTTCTAGCTTGGCCTCAGTTAGCAAAACTGAGGTTCATCAGATTTCAGTCGGACAATATCACGACTGTGGCTTACATCAATCATCAAGGGGGAACCAGGAGTTCCCTAGCGATGTTGGAAGTCTCGAAGATAATTCGCTGGGCAGAGTCTCACTCTTGCCACCTGTCAGCGATTTACATCCCGGGCGTAGAGAACTGGGAGGCGGATTTCCTAAGTCGCCAGACTTTTCATCCGGGAGAGTGGGAACTTCACCCGGAGGTATTTGCTCAACTGATTCAGCGTTGGGGCAAACCGGATCTGGATCTCATGGCATCTCGCCAGAACGCGAAGCTTCCTTGTTACGGATCCAGGTCCAGGGACCCGGGAGCGGTGCTGGTAGATGCATTAGCAGCCCCTTGGGTTTTCAACATAGCTTATGTGTTTCCGCCATTTCCGTTGCTACCTCGACTGATTGCCAGGATCAAACAGGGGAGGGCATCAGTAATTCTGATAGCGCCTGCATGGCCACGCAGGACCTGGTATGCAGACCTAGGGGACATGTCGTCCTGTCCACCATGGTCTCTTCCTCTGAGGCAGGACCTTCTAATTCAGGGTCCTTTCAACCATCCAAACCTAATTTCTCTGAGGCTGACTGCCTGGAAATTGAACGCTTGATTCTATCAAAGCGTGGGTTTTCGGATTCGGTTATTGATACATTAATACAGGCTCGGAAACCTGTGACCAGAAAAATTTACCATAAGATATGGCGTAAATATTTATATTGGTGTGAATCCAAGAGTTACTCATGGAGTAAGGTTAGGATTCCTAGGATATTGGCTTTTCTACAAGAGGGTTTAGAAAAGGGTTTATCCGCTAGTTCGCTAAAGGGACAGATTTCAGCTCTGTCTATTCTTTTACACAAACGTCTGGCAGAGAACCCAGACGTCCAGGCCTTTTGTCAGGCTTTGGCTAGAATTAAGCCTGTGTTTAAAGCTGTTGCTCCTCCGTGGAGCTTAAACTTGGTTCTTAAAGTTCTTCAGGGTGTTCCGTTTGAACCCCTTCATTCCATTGATATTAAGCTTTTATCTTGGAAAGTTTTGTTTTTGATGGCCATTTCCTCGGCTCGGAGAGTCTCTGAGTTATCAGCCTTACATTGTGATTCTCCTTATCTGATCTTTCATTCAGACAAGGTAGTACTGCGTACTAAACCTGGGTTTTTGCCTAAGGTTGTTTCTAACAGGAATATCAATCAAGAGATTGTTGTTCCATCATTATGTCCTAATCCTTCTTCTAAGAAGGAACGTCTTTTGCATAATCTGGACGTGGTCCGTGCTCTGAAGTTCTACTTACAGGCAACTAAAGATTTTAGACAAACTTCTTCTCTGTTTGTCGTTTACTCTGGACAGAGGAGAGGTCAAAAGGCTTCGGCTACCTCTCTCTCTTTTTGGCTTCGTAGCATAATACGTTTAGCCTATGAGACTGCTGGACAGCAGCCTCCTGAAAGAATTACAGCTCATTCCACTAGAGCTGTGGCTTCCACCTGGGCCTTTAAGAATGAGGCCTCTGTTGAACAGATTTGCAAGGCTGCAACTTGGTCTTCACTTCATACTTTTTCCAAATTTTACAAATTTGACACTTGCTTCTTCGGAGGCTGGTTTTGGGAGAAAGGTTCTACAGGCAGTGGTTCCTTCTGTTTAATGTTCCTGCCTTGTCCCTCCCATCATCCGTGTACTTAGCTTTGGTATGGGTATCCCATAAGTAATGGATGACCCGTGGACTGAACACACTTAACAAGAGAAAACATAATTTATGCTTACCTGATAAATTTATTTCTCTTATAGTGTGTTCAGTCCACGGCCCGCCCTGTCTTTTTAAGGCAGGTTCTAAATTTTAAAATTATAACTCCAGTCACCACTGCACCTTATAGTTTCTCCTTTCTCGTCTTGTTTCGGTCGAATGATTGGATATGACATGTGAGGGGAGGAGCTATATAGCAGCTCTGCTTGGGTGATCCTCTTGCAACTTCCTGTTGGGAAGGAGAATATATCCTATAAGTAATGGATGACCCGTGGACTGAACACACTACAAGAGAAATAAATTTATCAGGTAAGCATAAATTATGTTTTTCCAAAACAAGAGCAAGATTGTGATCAACACCATAGTTACCTATGATCAGTAAAATAACATTCTCTAACAAATTAAAATGTATTTTTTTTTTTAATTAGAATGTTTCTTTAAAAAAAACAAAAAAACACACAGTGCTTAGAGAAGGAAATAAAATACTGATAAGTCTGTCATCATAACAATAACTTATTGTCAAGTTTGTTTTAAAGGAAGGATATGTGCACTGAGTTTTCCAATTGGAAGGTATTTGCAGGGAGTAAAATAAAACACATACAGGTCTGAGTAAAATGAAATCTTGAAAAAGGTTTCCATTAGGGTGAGTGGGGGAGGTTGCATCTTATTATTCGTGCATACGGGGGAAACATACATTGAAAAGCTATTTTTTTTATGCCTAAGGATAAAATGCAATGAAAAGCAAAGTCTGTCTGCCATCTAGTGTACAAACCTTAACTCTCCTAAGATAAAACAGATATTAACAACACAAGAATATGATCTGCTGAAGGTTTAATACTATTAATGGGTGCTGATGTCACAAACAAAACTAATGGTCAACAAAACCATAGATAATATTTGAATCTTATAATATCAGTGCATTTTACTTTATATTGCATGGTTAAAGCGGAATGTTGCGTTTTCTACATCTTACCCTAGGAGAAATAATATCAAACATATTTTAATCAGCTTTAGTTAAATTTCTGAATTTCTTACGGTTTTGTCCCTTTTTTCTAAGGCTGCTGTTTCACTCTCTCCAGTCTTTATATGTGCTTTATTACTGCATTTGCATGCACACTTCTATTGTCTTTCTGAGTTACTCTCAGACCTATCGGATAACCTCTCTCAAAACCTGCTTGTCACTCTCTATAGGTCAAGACGGTACATCATAGTTTATATTAATAAATATTTATAGAAGTCTAACACAAATACTCAGAACTCACTCACACACACCAATCTAAGATTTTGAAATTTCTATTAAGGAAAAAAATAATAATGTAGTATTCATTTTTGTCTGCAACACTTACTTTCTTACCTAAAGAGCACCCAAGAGGTATATCAAACTGTAGTGCTGTATTATAGTTTTTTTTAAAAAATGTATGCCTCATTACTATATTCTTGTCTGGAATGTGGAGGTGTCTCTTGGTCCGAGTGACCACTAATACAGTAGTATCAGTTACATTAGAAGTTTCTGCTAGCTTCCAATGGCTCGATTACAAGTGAAGCACCAATTTAATGTACACCAGTAACGGGGCAAACTAACCAAAGGTCAGACCCTCTGGTTAATTACAAAAATGTCCCCAAAATAAAGTGGATAGTTCTTTTATTAAAAATAAAAAAGAAAATTTATGCTTACCTGATAAATTTGTTTCTTTTTAGACACGATGAGTCCACGCATCATCATCCTTACTTGTGGGATATCACCTCCTGGTCAGCAGGAGGAGGCAAAGAGCACCACAGCAGAGCTGTTAAATAGCTCTTCCCTTACCTCCCACTCCAGTCATTCGACCAAAGTTAGGAAGAGAAAGGAAAAGCCAAGGTGCAGAGGTGTCTGAAGTTTACAAAAAAGAAAACACTCTCTCTCAAAAAGAACAGGGAGGGCCATGGACTCATCGTGTCTAAAAAGAAACAAATTTATCAGGTAAGCATAAATTTTCTTTTCTTTTTAAAGACACAATGAGTCCACGGATCATCATCCTTACTTGTGGGATAGAATACCAACGCTAGAGTACACGGATGATATGGGAGGGACAAGACAGGGAACCTAAATGGAAGGCACCACTGCTTGAAGAACCTTTCTCCCAAAAGCAGCCTCAGCCGAGGCAAAATTATCAAATTTGTAAAATTTAGAAAAAGTGTGAAGAGAAGACCAAGTTGCAGCCTTGCAAATCTGTTCCACAGAAGCTTCATTTTTGAATTACAAACAAAACAAACAGCTGAAAAATTCTACCAATAATATTATATTCATTTTTGAATGACCATGAGGAAGCAACCGCCCTAGTGGAATGAGCCGTAATTCTTTCAGGAGGCTGCTGTCCAGCAGTCTCATATGCAAAGCGTATGATACTCTTCAACCAAAAAGAAAGAGAGGTAGCCGTAGCTTTCTGGCCCTTACGTTTTCCAGAGAAAATTACAAACAAAGAAGAAGACTGACGAAAGTCTTTAGTTGCTTGTAAGTAAAACTTCAAAGCACGGACTACGTCCAAATTGTGCAGAAGACATTCCTTCTGAGCCCAGAGGCAGAACTTTTTTCACTTTATGCGATGAGATTTTTTTTGTGAAAAATTTTCAGCAGCTCATTTTTAAATAAAATAAAATTTTAAATTAGGCAGTTACACTTAAGCACATGTTTAATTGCAATGTGTTGATTAACTGGAGAATAAAGCAATTTTAAAAGTTTTATAATATAGCGCAGTAGTTGAAAATTGGACTGCAAATTAAATGCAGCCAAAAAATAGTCTCTTGAATAAAAAAAATTATATTCTCTTGGTCTAATATAGAAATCTACTGCATATTCAAACAACACTTTGCTCTGGATGCACTGTGATAAGGAAAACTTACACTGTGCAGCCAGAGCACAGAGCTGTTTGAAGAGAACAGCCTGATGTGGAGCAATGCTGCAAAGTTAAATCTCTAACAGTTCCTGCATGTGTCCTGTTCTTTCTGCAGACATGCTGCGTTTTCTGTGATGACATCTCAGATCACTGTGTGTTCTGCCTTGGGGATTCTGAGAAAAAGGATTAGGACACAAGGAAGGAACAACAATCTCCTGATTTATGTTCCTTTCGGAAAACAACCTTAGGAAGGAACCCTAGTTTAGTACGTAAAACTACCTTATTCGAATAGAAAAGAAGGTATGGCGAATTGTATTGCAACGCCGAAAGCTCAGACACTCTTCAAGCTGAAGAAATAGCAACAAGAAATAAAACTTTCCAAGATAACAACTTAATATCTAAGGAAAGCATAGGCTCAAACGGAGCCCCTTGAAGAACTTTAAGAACTAAATTCAGACTCCATGGAGGAGTAACTGGTTTGAACACAGGCCTGATCCTAATCAAGGCTTCACAAAAGGATTGAACATCTGTGACATCAGTCAGACGTTTGTGTAACAAAATAGATAAGGCAGAGATCTGACCCTTTATTGAACTTGCCGATAAACCCTTCTCCAAGCCTTCTTGGAGAAAAGACAAAATTCTGGGAATCCTAACTCTACTCCATGAGTAGCCCTTGGATTCACACCTTTAAATATATTTATGCCATATAGTAAATCTTTCTAGTTACAGGCTTACGCGCCTGAATCAAGGTCTCTATGACTGAATCAGAGAAACCACGCTTGGATAGGATTAAGCGTTCAATCTCCAAGCAGTCAGTTTCAGAGAAATTAGATTTGGATGAAGGAAGGGTCCTTGAATAAGAAGATCCTTCCTCAATAGCAGTCTCCAAGGAGGCAGGGATGACATGTCCACCAGATCGGCATACCAAATTCTGCGAGGCCACGCAGGAGCAATGAGGATCACTGATGCCTTCTCCTGTTTTATTTGAGCAATGACCCGAGGAAGAAGAGCAAACGGAGCAAAAAGATATGCTAGGCTCAAGGACCAAGGAACTGCCAGAGCATCTATCAGTTCCGTCTGGGGATCCCTGGATCTTGACCCATATCTCGGGAGCATGGCATTCTGACGAGATGCCATGAGATCTAACTCCGGCCGACCCCATTTGAGAATCAGGCTGGAGAATACTTCGGGATGAAAGGTCTGCCTGCTAAGAAAGTCTGCCTCCCAGTTGTCCACCCCTGGAATGTGGATCGCTGATAGATGGCAAGAATAGGCCTCCGCCCACCGGATTATCTTGGCTACCTCGGTCATCGTTAAGGAACTCCTCGTTCCTCCCTGATGATTGATGTAAGCCACTGTCGTTATGTTGTCCATTTGGAATCTGATGAACTGGGCCGAAGCCAACTGAGGCCAGGCCAGAAGAGCATTGAAGATCGCTCTCAGTTCCAGGATGATTATAGGAAAAACAGACTCTGCTGGAGTCCACACTCCCTGAGCCTTTAGAGGACCCCAGACAGCTCCCCACCCTAGAAGGCTGGCATCTGTTGTCACAATCACCCAGGATGGTCTGCGAAAGCATGTTCCCTGGGATAGATGATCCAGGGACAACCAACATTGAAGTGAGTCCTTTGTCTCCTGTTCCAGGGTTATTCGAGGAGACAAGTCTGCATAATCTTCATTCCACTGCTTGAGTATGTTTAACTGCAGAGGTCTGAGGTGAAACCGAGAATGGGATGATGTCCATTGCCGCCACCATCAGTCCGATTACTTCCATGCACTGGGCCACTGACGGCCGAGGATTGGACTGAAAGGCTCGACAGGTATCTAGAATCTTTGATTTCCTGACCTCTGTCAGAAAAAACTTCATAGATATAGAATCGAGTAAAGTTCCCAAGAAAGTCACCCTTGTTTTCGGGATTAAGGAACTCTTTTCCAGATTTACCTTCTACCCGTGAGTTCTCGGGAAGGAGATAGTACAATGTCGGTATGGGACCTTGCTTGATGACAAGATGGCGCCTGGATTAGAATATCGTCCAGATAAGGCGCCACCGCAAAGCCCCGCGGTCTTAGAACCGCCAGCAGAGACCCCAGAACCTTTGTGAAAATTCTAGGTGCTGTGGCCAGTCTGAAAGGAAGAGCCACGAACTGAAAGTGTCTGTCCAGAAAGGCAAACCTTAGGAACTTGTGATGATCTCTGTGGATAGGAACATGTAGATATGCAACCTTTAAGTCCACTGCCTCATAAATTGACCCTCCTGGATCAATGGAAGAATGGTACGAATAGTTTCCATCTTGAAAGATGGAACTCTGAGAAACTTGTTCAGACTCTTGAGGTCTAAGATAGGTCTGAAAGTTCCCTCCTTCTTGGGAACTACAAACAGATTTGAATAAAAACCCTGCCCGTGTTCCTGTAAAGGAACGGGAATAATCACTCCCAGGGAGGAGAGGTCTCTTACACAATGTAAGAATGCCTCTCTTTTTATCTGGTTTGCAGATAATCTTGAAAGAAGAAATCTTCCTCGAGGAGGAAAAGTTTTGAACTCCAGTTTGTATCCCTGGGACACTATTTCTATAGCCCACGGATCCTGAACGTCTTGCACCCAAGCCTGAACGAAGAAAGAAAGTCTGCCCCCCACCAGATCCGGTCCCGGATCAGGGGCATGCCCTTCATGCTGTTTTGGAGTCAGCAGCAGGCTTCTTGGACTGTTTACCCTTGTTCCAAGGCTGGTTGGGTCTCCAAGTAGGCTTAGATTGCAAATAGTTTCCATTCTGTTTAGAGGAGGAAGAGAAAAAAGTATATTTATGCTTACCTGATAAATTAATTTCTTCTATGGTACGACGAGTCCACAAATTCATCCTTTACTTGTGGGATATTATCCTCCTGCTAACAGGAAGTGGCAAAGAGCACCACAGCAGAGCTGTCTATATAGCTCCTCCGTTAGCTCCAACCCCCAGTCATTCGACCGAAGGTACAGGAAGAAAAAGGAGAAATTAAAAGGTGCAGAGGTGACTGACGTTTAAAATCCCAAAATATAATCTGTCTTAAAATGACAGGGCGGGCCGTGGACTCGTCGTACCATAGTAGAAATTAATTTATCAGGTAAGCATAAATTTACTTTTCTTCTATAAGGTACGACAAGTCCACGGATTCATCCTTTACTTGTGGGATACAATACCAAAGCTATAGGACACGGATGAATGGGAGGGACAAGACAGATACCTAAACAGAAGGCACCACTGCTTGAAGAACTTTTCTCCCAAAAATAGCCTCCGAAGAAGCAAAAGTATCAAATTTGTAAAATTTGGAAAACGTATGAAGTGAAGACCAAGTCGCAGCCTTACAAATCTGTTCAACAGCATCATTTTTAAAAGCCCATGTGGAAGCCACTGCTCTAGTAGAGTGAGCTGTAATTCTTTCAGGAGGCTGCTGTCCAGCAGTCTCATATGCCAAACGGATGATGCTTTTCAGCCAAAAAGAAAGAGAGGTAGCTGTAGCTTTTTGACCTCTACGCTTTCCAGGATAGACAACAAACAGAGAAGATGTTTGACGGAAATCTTTGGTCGCTTGCAAGCAAAACTTCAAAGCACGAACCACGTCCAAGTTGTGCAACAGACGCTCCTTCTTAGAGGAAGGATTAGGACACAGAGAAGGAACAATGGAATGCATAGGTTCAAACGGAACCCCTTGAAGAACTTTAAGAACTAAATTCAAACTCCATGGCGGAGCAACAGGTTTAAACACAGGCTTGATTCTAACTAAAGCCTGACAAAACGACTGAATGTCTGGAACATCTGCCAGACGCTTGTGCAGTAAAATTGTCAAAGCAGATATCTGTCCTTTTAGGGAACTAGCTGATAATCCCTTCTCCAATCCTTCTTGGAGAAAGGACAAAATCCTAGGAATCCTGATCTTACTCCATGAGTAGCCTTTGGATTCACACCAATAAAGATATTTACGCCATATCTTATGATAAATCTTCCTAGTGACAGGCTTTCAAGCCTGAATCAAGGTATCTATGACCGACTCAAAGAATCCCCGCTTGGATAAAATCAAGCGTTCAATCTCCAGGCAGTCAGCCGCAGAGAAATTAGATTTAGATGCTGGAACGGACCTTGAATGAGAAGGTCCCGTCTCAATGGTAGTGTCCATGGTGGTAGAGAGGACATGTCCACCAGGTCTGCATACCAAGTCCTGCGTGGCCACGCAGGTGCTATCAAAATCACTGAAGCTCTCTCCTGTTTGATTCTGGCAATCAGACGAGGGAGGAGAGGAAATGGTGGAAACACATAAGCCAGGTTGAACGACCAAGGTACTGCTAGAGCATCTATCAGTACTGCTTGAGGATCCCTTGATCTGGACCCGTAACAAGGAAGTTTGGCGTTCTGACGAGACGCCATCAGATCCAATTCTGGTGTGCCCCATTGATGAATCAATTGTGCAAACACCTCCGGATGGAGTTCCCACTCCCCCGGATGAAAAGTCTGACGACTTAGAAAATCCGCTTCCCAATTCTCCACTCCTGGGATATAGATTGCTGATAGATGGCAAGAGTGAGTCTCTGCCCATCGAATTATTTTGGAAACCTCTATCATCGCTAGAGAACTCTTTGTTCCCCCCTGATGACTGATATATGCTACAGTCGTGATATTGTCCGACTGGAATCTTATGAATCTGGCCGAAACCTGCTGAGCCAACGCCTGAAGCGCGTTGAATATTGCTCTCAGTTCTAGAATATTTATCGGGAGGAGAGCCTCCTCCTGAGTCCACACTCCATGTGCTTTCAGGGAATTCCAGACTGCACCCCAGCCCAATAGGATGGCGTCCGTCGTCACTATGACCCATGCTGGCCTGTGGAAACACATTCCCTGGGACAGATGATCCTGTGACAACCACCAAAGAAGAGAGTCTCTGGTCTCTTGATCCAGGTTTATCTGAGGAGATAAATTTGCATAATCCCCATTCCACTGTTTGAGCATGCATAGTTGCAGTGGTCTGAGATGCAAGCGAGCAAACGGAACTATGTCCATTGCCGCTACCATTAGTCCGATTACCTCCATACACTGAGCCACTGACGGCCGAGGAATGGAATGAAGAGTTCGGCAGGTGGTTAAAATCTTTGATTTTCTGACCTCCGTCAGAAAAATTTTCATGTCTACCGAATCTATCAGAGTTCCCAGGAATGGAACTCTTGTGAGAGCGGTAAGTGAATTCTTTTTTACGTTCACCTTCCACCCGTGAGATCTTAGAAAAGCCAACACAATGTCCGTGTGAGATATGGCTATTTGGTAAGTTGATGCCTGAATTAAGATAACGTCCAGATAAGGCGCCACTGCTATGCCCCGCACCTTTGTGAAAATTCTGGGAGCTGTGGCCAACCCGAAGGGAAGAGCCACAAACTGGTAATGCTTGTCCAGAAAGGCGAACCTGAGAAACTGGTGATGATCTTTGTGGATAGGGATGTGCAGATACACATCCTTTAAATCAACGGTGGTCATATATTGACCCTCCTGGATCATTGGTAAAATAGTCCGAATGGTCTCCATCTTGAAGGATGGGACTCCGAGGAATTTGTTTAGGATTTTGAGATCTAAAATTGGTCTGAAGGTTCCCTCTTTTTTGGGAACCACAAACAGATTAGAGTAAAACCCCTGCCCCTGTTGGGCAGATTACTCCCATGGTATATAGGTCTTCTACACAGCGTAAGAATGCCTCTCTTTTTGTCTGGTTTACAGACAATCGAGAAAGATGAAATCTCCCCCTTGGAGGAGAATCTTTGAAGTCTAGAAGATACCCCTGGGTCACAATTTCTAAAGCCCAGGAGTCCTGAATGTCTCTTGCCCAAGCCTGAGCAAAGAGAGAAAGTCTGCCCCCTATTAGATCCGTTCCCAGATTGGGGGCTGCCCCTTCATGCTGTCTTGGTGGCAGCAGCAGGCTTCTTGGCCTGTTTACCTTTGTTCCAAGTCTGGTTAGGTCTCCAGACTGACTTGGATTGAGCAAAATTCCCCTCCTGATTTGCAGCAGGGGAGGAGGAAGAGGGACCACCTTTGAAGTTTCGAAAGGAACGAAAATTATTTTGTTTGGTCCTCATCTTATTTGTCTTATCCTGAGGAAGGGCATGGCCTTTTCCTCCAGTGATGTCCGAAATGATCTCTTCCAATTCAGGCCCGAATAGGGTCTTACCCTCAAAAGGGATGGCTAAAAGCTTAGATTTTGATGACACGTCAGCAGACCAGGACTTAAGCCATAACGCTCTACGCGTTAAAATGGCAAAACCTGAATTCTTTGCCGCTAATTTAGCCAGTTGAAAAGCGGCATCTGTAATGAAAGAATTAGCTAGCTTGAGAGCCCTAATTCTATCCAGAATATCATCTAATGTGGTCTCAACCTGAAGAGCCTCTTCTAAAGCCTCAAACCAAAAAGCAGCTGCAGTAGTTACAGGATCAATGCACACTATAGGTTGCAGAAGAAAACCCTGATGAATAAATATTTTCTTTAGAAGACCCTCTAATTTTTTATCCATAGGATCTTTGAAAGCACAACTGTCCTCAATAGGTATAGTTGTACGCTTAGCCAGGGTAGAAATAGCTCCCTCCACCTTAGGGACCTTCTGCCACGAATCCCGCATGGTGTCTTATATGGGAAACACTTTTGAGAAAACGGAATACCGGGTCTATCCCACTCCTTAGTAACAATGTCCATAATCCTCTTAGGGACCGGAAAAACATTAGTGTAAGCAGGAACCTCTAGATATCTGTCCATTTTACACAATTCTCTGGAATTACAATAGGGTCACAATCATCCAGAGTCGTTAAAACCTCCCTGAGCAACAAGCGGAGGTGTTCTAGTTTAAATTTAGAAGCCGTCATATCTGAGTCTGTCTGAGGGAACATCTTTCCTGAATCAGAAATCTCTCCCTCAGACAGTAAATCCCTCACCCCCAACTCAGAATATTGTGAGGGTACATCGAATATGGCTAATAAAGCGTCAGAGGGCTCAGCATTTACTCTCACACCAGACCAACTGCGCTTCCCCTGCAACACAGGCAGCTTAGATAAAACCTCTGTGAAGGTAGTATTCATAACTGCGGCCATATCTTGCAGGTTGAAAGAATTAGACGCACTAGAAGTACTTGGCGTCGCTTGTGCGGGCGTTAATGGTTGTGACACTTGGGGAGAATTAGATGGCATAACCTGATTCCCTTCTGACTGAGAATCATCCTGCGATATACTTTTATCAGCTAAAATATGTTCTTTGCAATTTATTGCCCTTTCAGTGCATGAGGGACACATTTTAAGTGGGGGTTCCACACTGGCTTCTAAACACATTGAACATTGGCGTTCTTCAATGTCAGACATGTTAAACAGGCTACTTATGACCACAAACAGGCTTGAAAACACTTTATTTAGTGAAAAAATAACAATCTTAAAAAACGGTACTGCGCCTTTAAGAGAAAAAAAGTATACAAGTTCTGCAAAACTGCTTTAAATTAATTCAATCTTTCCAATTTTTTTGTATAAGTATTCAAATTAAGGAACTAAGTTTGGCCCACAAGGAAAGGAACACTTAACCCTTATGTAAAAAAACGGATCATTAATAACGATTTAAATCCTGAAAAAACTCCCCCTGCACCTCGCCACAGCCCTGCAGTGGCGCCTACCTGCCCTCAGGGGACTGGAACAACAGGGTAAAAGCTTCGATTTGGCCCAAAACTTCCACACGGGCCCACCGGAGTTGGAGCTTGCTGCTAGACTTGCAAATACAACTGTGCAACTGAGGCACGAAAATAGGCCCCGCCCATCTCACTCGAGGTCTCTCAGCCCAAATGAACCGCACCAGAGCGGTCTCAAACTAGCCATGTGGGTTCTCAAACCCAAAACAGAAGCCAAGTGTACCCTCTAATAAAGTATAAAAAACTTAATTGCCAAAAACGTTATCAGTACTCCCAGGTCAATAAACATTTGCCCACAAACATTCAAACTCAGTGTCAACCATTTATTTTTTTTCTTAGCCCCTATATGCAAGCTTAGTAATACCCCTCTTCTCTTAGGATTACTGCTTACCCTTACCCTCATGGGGATACTGTCAGCCAATTCTGAAAAACCACAGTCTCTCTAGAAAAAAATGACTGAACATACCTCACTGCTATATAGCATGAAAAACGTTCCTCACACTGAAGTTTCTTGTACTCCTCAGCCATTCTGTGGGAACTGCTCTGGATCTTAGTGACAAATGCTAAGATCATTAGCCTCCAGGCAGAAGTCTTCATCTATCTGCTGCCTGAGAGAAAATAGTACACACCGGTACCATTTAAAATAAAAAACTCTTGCTTGAAGAAAATAAAAACTAACATTTTATCACCTCTTTCACTTTACCCTTCCTAGTACTTAGAGTAGGCAAAGAGAATGACTGGGGGTGGAGCTAAGGGAGGAGCTATATAGACAGCTCTGCTGTGGTGCTCTTTGCCACTTCCTGTTAGCAGGAGGATAATATCCCACAAGTAAAGGATGAATCTGTGGACTCGTCGTACCTTATAGAAGAAAATTTCCCTTGAAATTGCAAAAGGAAGAAAATTACTTTGTCGTCCTTTTTGTTTATTTCTCTTATCCTGAGGAAGGAGTTGACCCTTACCTCCCGTGATGTCAGAGATAATTTCCTTCAAGCCAGGTCCAAACAAGGTCTTTCCCTTGTAAGGAATAGCTAGAAGCTTAGACTTAGATGAAAAGTCCGCAGACCAAGGTATTAACCATAAAGCTCTGCGGGCTAGGATAGAGAACCCTGAACCCTTAGCTGCTAATTTAGTAATTTGCAGAGAAACATCCTTAATAAAAGCATTGGCTAATTTCAGAGCTTTAATCCTATCTTGGATCTCCTCCAAAGAAGACTCAGACTTAAGAGACTCTGACAGAGCATCAAACCAATAAGCTACCGCACTGGTGACAGTTATAATACACGCAGAAGGCTGCAACAGCAGACCCTGGTGAACATAAATCTTTTTAAGTAGACCCTCCAACTTCTTGTCCATGGGGTCTTTAAAGGCACAACTATCCTCAATAGGAATAGTAGTTCGCTTGGCTAAAGTGGAAATAGCCCCTTCTACCTTAGGAACCGATTGCCAAGCTTCCTTGACAGCATCAGCTATAGGAAACATCTTTCTGAAAATAGGAGACGGAGAGAAGGGAATACCTGGTCTCTCCCATTCCTTAGAAACAATCTCCGAAGCTCGCTTAGGAACTGGAAAAACATCTGAGAAAGTAGGAACTTCGAAATATCGGTCCAATTTACTAGTCTTCACAGGAGCGACTACTACTGTGGAATCACAGTCGTCTAAGGTAACCAACACCTCCCTGAGTAACAGACAAAGGTGTTCTAGTTTAAATCGGAAAGAGACAACCTCTGAATCAGTCAAAGGTTCTGAATCTGAAATCTCACCATCTGATAAAACCTCTATACCCTCCATCTCAGTTCCCTGGGAGGGTACCTCTTAGACTGCCACCATGGCATCAGAAACCTCACTGATAACATGTTTGTCCTTCCTCTTGCGCTTGCCTTGAAGCATAGGAAAAGCAGACAACACATCAGAAATTGTGGAAGACATAACCACAGCTATGTCTTTTAAAGTAACTTAAGCAGGTGCTAGAGCAAAAGCGCAGGACACTGCTGGTGGGGGCGTTAATTTTTGGGACGCTTGGGGAGAAAGTTGCAGCATAAATTGACCCTCATCAGAAGACTCTTGGACAACATCTGCCTGAGAGGAGATTGGCTCAGTAAAAATGTTATCCCTAAAACTTACAGTCCTTTCAATACATGTAGGACAGAAAGGGATTGGTGGTTCCACATTTGCATCAAGACATAAAGCACATGTAACTGCTTGCACTTAATCTTGATCCATCTTTTCACGTAAAATATTGATATTGAGCAGAAAAATACTGGGAATAGCAATAAAATAAAATTATCAAAAACCGTTACTGTCTCTTAAATTTAAACGGTTTTTCTTTCTCTTGACAAAACTGACATTTTTGTTGTAGCAATAAAACGGTCAGAAAAAATAAGTATTAAAGGGACAGTCAACACCAGAATTTTTGTTGTTTAAAAAGATAGATAATCCCTTTATTAACCATTCCCCAGTTTTGCAAAACCAACACTGTTATATTAATACACTTTTTACTTCTGTGACTAACTTGTATCTAAGCATCTTCTGACCGCCCCTAATCACATGACTTTTAGTTATTATTTATTGACTTGCATTTTAGCCAATTAGTGCAGTGTGACTAGCCACGAGCGTGATCACAATGAAATCTATATGGCCTACATGAGCTTGCTCTCCCCTGCTGTGAAAAGTAAATAAAATAGAGGCGGCCTTCAAGGGCTTAGAAATGATCATATGTGCCTTCCTAGGTTTGCTTTCAACTAGAATACCAAGAGAACAAAGCAAAATTGTTGATAAAAGTAAATTGGAAAGTTGTTTTAAAATTATATGCCCTATTTGAAAAATGAAAAACATTTTTGGACTTGACTGTCCCTTTAATTAAACCTCTGCACCACAGCAACCTGCTGAGGTGCTCCTACCTTAAACAATGCTACCGGATCCCAGAAGACAACGATCCGTTACTGCAGTCTGCCAGAAAAACCGGACCAGGAACGCATCTGTGCTAAAAGCGCATGAAAGGTGTCTACATGCTGCTCTAGTCCAGAAAACCCCCAGTACAGCACATATGAAGTTAAAGGCACAACTATCCTTCTGCAACTGCTTGGAAATAGCGCTACAAGCAGAGGCGCCAAAAAACAGGAAGTCCCCTCCTTCGTGGGCGTACTGCAAGTCTATGTTTCCCTCTTAGAGAAAAAACTAAAGTGAAACCACCGGAGCCCTCCATTGTAGTAAAAATAAAATTAGCAACCTAACTCCAGCCCCAGTGCCTGCACTAAATCACTGCCCAAATAATTCTGAAAGTCTGACACTGTCCCCACATAAATAAGGCTTCCCATTAAGCCCTTATGTGCCATAGTGCTAAGTTAACAAACACTGAGGCTCCTTAAATCCCAGAAAACGTAGCACTTACCTCAAACAGTGCCTGGCAGTAGGGCAGTTCCCAAGCTTGAGAGGTCCTCTCCCTCACATTGGCCTGGGAGATAAAGTCATGCTGAGTCAGAAAGAATCTCAGACTGAAGGATATAGGGCAGCTGAAAATGGGAGGTGTAGTGAGAATTATGTCCCACAAGTTCCCATAGCTCTAAAGCCACCAAAGCTCTACTGAAGAGACTGATATGGACTAAAGCTACACCCTAAAACAAAGTAGCACTCTCTGGCACTACTTTAAAAATAATAAACTCTTGATTGAAGAATCTAATCTAACACCTCACTTTACCTCTTCCTATCACTAACGTGGGCAAAGAGAATGACTGGAGTGGGAGGGAAGGGAAGAGCTATTTAACAGCTCTTCTGTGGTGCTCTTTGCCTCCTCCTGCTGACTGGAGGTGATATCCCACAAGTAAGGATAATGATCCGTGGACTCATCGTGTCTTTAAAAAGAAATATCATAATTTTTATTATTATTATTTTTAAATACCTGCACAAAGCAGTTTTAAGGTGTTAAAGTGAGGGGATGTGGGGTATTATAAAAAAACTGCACTGAAAAACAGAATTTATGTTTACCTGATAAATTGCTTTCTCCAACGGTGTGTCCGGTCCACGGCGTCATCCTTACTTGTGGGATATTCTCTTCCCCAACAGGAAATGGCAAAGAGCCCAGCAAAGCTGGTCACATGATCCCTCCTAGGCTCCGCCTACCCCAGTCATTCGACCGACGTTAAGGAGGAATATTTGCATAGGAGAAACCATATGATACCGTGGTGACTGTAGTTAAAGAAAATAAATTATCAGACCTGATTAAAAAACCAGGGCGGGCCGTGGGCCGGACACACCGTTGGAGAAAGCAATTTATCAGGTAAACATAAATTCTGTTTTCTCCAACATAGGTGTGTCCGGTCCACGGCGTCATCCTTACTTGTGGGAACCAATACCAAAGCTTTAGGACACGGATGATGGGAGGGAGCAAATCAGGTCACCTAGATGGAAGGCACCACGGCTTGCAAAACCTTTCTCCCAAAAATAGCCTCAGAAGAAGCAAAAGTATCAAACTTGTAAAATTTGGTAAAAGTGTGCAGTGAAGACCAAGTCGCTGCCCTACATATCTGATCAACAGAAGCCTCGTTCTTGAAGGCCCATGTGGAAGCCACAGCCCTAGTGGAATGAGCTGTGATTCTTTCGGGAGGCTGCCGTCCGGCAGTCTCGTAAGCCAATCTGATGATGCTTTTAATCCAAAAAGAGAGAGAGGTAGAAGTTGCTTTTTGACCTCTCCTTTTACCGGAATAAACAACAAACAAGGAAGATGTTTGTCTAAAATCCTTTGTAGCATCTAAATAGAATTTTAGAGCGCGAACAACATCCAAATTGTGCAACAAACGTTCCTTCTTCGAAACTGGTTTCGGACACAGAGAAGGTACGATAATCTCCTGGTTAATGTTTTTGTTAGAAACAACTTTTGGAAGAAAACCAGGATTAGTACGTAAAACCACCTTATCTGCATGGAACACCAGATAAGGAGGAGAACACTGCAGAGCAGATAATTCTGAAACTCTTCTAGCAGAAGAAATTGCAACCAAAAACAAAACTTTCCAAGATAATAACTTAATATCAACGGAATGTAAGGGTTCAAACGGAACCCCCTGAAGAACTGAAAGAACTAAGTTGAGACTCCAAGGAGGAGTCAAAGGTTTGTAAAACAGGCTTGATTCTAACCAGAGCCTGAACAAAGGCTTGAACATCTGGCACAGCTGCCAGCTTTTTGTGAAGTAACACAGACAAGGCAGAAATCTGTCCCTTCAGGGAACTTGCAGATAATCCTTTTTCCAATCCTTCTTGAAGGAAGGATAGAATCTTAGGAATCTTAACCTTGTCCCAAGGGAATCCTTTAGATTCACACCAACAGATATATTTTTTCCAAATTTTGTGGTAAATCTTTCTAGTTACAGGCTTTCTGGCCTGAACAAGAGTATCGATAACAGAATCTGAGAACCCTCGCTTCGATAAGATCAAGCGTTCAATCTCCAAGCAGTCAGCTGGAGTGAGACCAGATTCGGATGTTCGAACGGACCTTGAACAAGAAGGTCTCGTCTCAAAGGTAGCTTCCATGGTGGAGCCGATGACATATTCACCAGATCTGCATACCAAGTCCTGCGTGGCCACGCAGGAGCTATCAAGATCACCGACGCCCTTTCCTGATTGATCCTGGCTACCAGCCTGGGGATGAGAGGAAACGGCGGGAATACATAAGCTAGTTTGAAGGTCCAAGGTGCTACTAGTGCATCCACTAGAGCCGCCTTGGGATCCCTGGATCTGGACCCGTAGCAAGGAACTTTGAAGTTCTGACGAGAGGCCATCAGATCCATGTCTGGAATGCCCCACAGTTGAGTGACTTGGGCAAAGATTTCCGGATGGAGTTCCCACTCCCCCGGATGCAATGTCTGACGACTCAGAAAATCCGCTTCCCAATTTTCCACTCCTGGGATGTGGATAGCAGACAGGTGGCAGGAGTGAGACTCCGCCCATAGAATGATTTTGGTCACTTCTTCCATCGCCAGGGAACTCCTTGTTCCCCCCTGATGGTTGATGTACGCAACAGTTGTCATGTTGTCTGATTGAAACCGTATGAACTTGGCCCTCGCTAGCTGAGGCCAAGCCTTGAGAGCATTGAATATCGCTCTCAGTTCCAGAATATTTATCGGTAGAAGAGATTCTTCCCGAGACCAAAGACCCTGAGCTTTCAGGGATCCCCAGACCGCGCCCCAGCCCATCAGACTGGCGTCGGTCGTGACAATGACCCACTCTGGTCTGCGGAAGGTCATCCCTTGAGACAGGTTGTCCAGGGACAGCCACCAACGGAGTGAGTCTCTGGTCCTCTGATTTACTTGTATCCTCGGAGACAAGTTTGTATAGTCCCCATTCCACTGACTGAGCATGCACAGTTGTAATGGTCTTAGATGAATGCGCGCAAAAGGAACTATGTCCATTGCCGCTACCATCAAACCTATCACTTCCATGCACTGCGCTATGAAAGGAAGAGGAACGGAATGAAGTATCCGACAAGAGTCTAGAAGTTTTGTTTTTCTGGCCTCTGTCAGAAAAATCCTCATTTCTAAGGAGTCTATTATTGTCCCCAAGAAGGGAACCCTTGTTGACGGAGATAGAGAACTCTTTTCCACGTTCACTTTCCATCCGTGAGATCTGAGAAAGGCCAGGACGATGTCCGTGTGAGCCTTTGCTTGAGGAAGGGACGACGCTTGAATCAGAATGTCGTCCAAGTAAGGTACTACAGCAATGCCCCTTGGTCTTAGCACAGCTAGAAGGGACCCTAGTACCTTTGTGAAAATCCTTGGAGCAGTGGCTAATCCGAAAGGAAGCGCCACGAACTGGTAATGCTTGTCCAGGAATGCGAACCTTAGGAACCGATGATGTTCCTTGTGGATAGGAATATGTAGATACGCATCCTTTAAATCCACCGTGGTCATGAATTGACCTTCCTGGATGGAAGGAAGAATTGTTCGAATGGTTTCCATTTTGAACGATGGAACCTTGAGAAACTTGTTTAAGATCTTGAGATCTAAGATTGGTCTGAACGTTCCCTCTTTTTTGGGAACTATGAACAGATTGGAGTAGAACCCCGTCCCTTGTTCTCCTAATGGAACAGGATGAATCACTCCCATTTTTAACAGGTCTTCTACACAACGTAAGAATGCCTGTCTTTTTATGTGGTCTGAAGACAACTGAGACCTGTGGAACCTCCCCCTTGGGGGAAGCCCCTTGAATTCCAGAAGATAACCTTGGGAGACTATTTCTAGCGCCCAAGGATCCAGAACATCTCTTGCCCAAGCCCGAGCGAAGAGAGAGAGTCTGCCCCCCACCAGATCCGGTCCCGGATCGGGGGCCAACATTTCATGCTGTCTTGGTAGCAGTGGCAGGTTTCTTGGCCTGCTTTCCCTTGTTCCAGCCTTGCATTGGTCTCCAAGCTGGCTTGGCTTGAGAAGTATTACCCTCTTGCTTAGAGGACGTAGCACTTTGGGCTGGTCCGTTTCTACGAAAGGGACGAAAATTAGGTTTATTTTTGGCCTTGAAAGGCCGATCCTGAGGAAGGGCGTGGCCCTTACCCCCAGTGATATCAGAGATAATCTCTTTCAAGTCAGGGCCAAACAGCGTTTTCCCCTTGAAAGGAATGTTAAGTAGCTTGTTCTTGGAAGACGCATCAGCTGACCAAGATTTCAACCAAAGCGCTCTGCGCGCCACAATAGCAAACCCAGAATTCTTAGCCGCTAACCTAGCCAATTGCAAAGTGGCGTCTAGGGTGAAAGAATTAGCCAATTTGAGAGCATTGATTCTGTCCATAATCTCCTCATAAGGAGGAGAATCACTATCGACCGCCTTTACCAGCTCATCAAACTCGCTAGATGTACTAGGGGCCTCCTGAGTGGGCAAGACTCGTGTAGACGAAGGAGGGAATGATGCAGTACCATGCTTACTCCCCTCACTTGAGGAATCATCTTGGGCATCATTGTCATTGTCACATAAATCACATTTATTTAAATGAGAAGGAACTCTGGCTTCCCCACATTCAGAACACAGTCTATCTGGTAGTTCAGACATGTTAAACAGGCATAAACTTGATAACAAAGTACAAAAAACGTTTTAAAATAAAACCGTTACTGTCACTTTAAATTTTAAACTGAACACACTTTATTACTGCAATTGCGAAAAAATATGAAGGAATTGTTCAAAATTCACCAAAATTTCACCACAGTGTCTTAAAGCCTTAAAAGTATTGCACACCAAATTTGGAAGCTTTAACCCTTAAAATAACGGAACCGGAGCCGTTTTTAACTTTAACCCCTTTACAGTCCCTGGTATCTGCTTTGCTGAGACCCAACCAAGCCCAAAGGGGAATACGATACCAAATGACGCCTTCAGAAAGTCTTTTCTATGTATCAGAGCTCCTCACACATGCGACTGCATGTCATGCCTCTCAAAAACAAGTGCGCAACACCGGCGCGAAAATGAGGCTCTGCCTATGATTTGGGAAAGCCCCTAAAGAGAAAGGTGTCTAAAAAAGTGCCTGCCGATATAATCTTATCAAAATACCCAGATTAAATGATTCCTCAAGGCTAAATATGTGTTAATAATGAATCGATTTAGCCCAGAAAAAGTCTACAGTCTTAATAAGCCCTTGTGAAGCCCTTATTTACAATCTTAATAAACATGGCTTACCGGATCCCATAGGGAAAATGACAGCTTCCAGCATTACATCGTCTTGTTAGAATGTGTCATACCTCAAGCAGCAAGAGACTGCTCACTGTTCCCCCAACTGAAGTTAATTCCTCTCAACAGTCCTGTGTGGAACAGCCATGGATTTTAGTAACGGTTGCTAAAATCATTTTCCTCATACAAACAGAAATCTTCATCTCTTTTCTGTTTCTGAGTAAATAGTACATACCAGCACTATTTTAAAATAACAAACTCTTGATTGAATAATAAAAACTACAGTTAAACACTAAAAAACTCTAAGCCATCTCCGTGGAGATGTTGCCTGTACAACGGCAAAGAGAATGACTGGGGTAGGCGGAGCCTAGGAGGGATCATGTGACCAGCTTTGCTGGGCTCTTTGCCATTTCCTGTTGGGGAAGAGAATATCCCACAAGTAAGGATGACGCCGTGGACCGGACACACCTATGTTGGAGAAAGTGCCTTTACATTGCGGTCTATGGGGACTGTGTTTATACTGCAAATAAATATGTAAATGCTTATATACATATATATTTATGTGTTAATATGTGTGTATATACACATGTAAACACATAAATGTATATTCATATACATATATATTTTAAATTTTCTGCCCAACTCTGGGCGACTTACCCCTTGTGCTGCACTAGGTTCTTTGCTGTGTCTGACGGCATCAGAACGAGGCTCCCATTGGAGTCTATGGAAGTGAGCACTCATGAGCGCAATGCTTCCAGGCAATGCAAACGCAAGGTTGCATTAGCATTACTCTTAACTTATAATAACAGTGCACATTAGCGTGAGCTAGTATTAGGAGTGGAGTGCAAACATCGTGCTTGCAAATGCGCAATTTGTTTGTCCATAAGTATTTGGACAGCCTCTGTATGCCACCGTATAGGACTGTAAGTAAGCTATCAAGATTTGACTGCAGACTTTCAGCTTTAATTCAAAGGTTTTGGCAAAAATATTTTATAAATCATTAATAAATTACATGCATTTTAATACATAGCCTTCTCATTTTCACGGGACTAACAATCATAAAGAATATTATAATATTATAATTCTTAATACTTGGTTGATAATCCTTTGAATGGAAATCACAGACATCACATAATTTTAGCTGTCTTAAGTTATTGCCTGTTTGAGGGCCTGTCTGCCTTCAATGTTTAAAGGGCCATGATACCCTTCATGATACCATTCATGATACTTGAAAGTGATGCAGCATAGCTGTAAAAAGCTGACTAGAAAATATCAACTGAACATCTATATTTAAAGAAAGATATTTTAACTCAAAAATTCCTCAGTAGCCACATCCCATTGTCAAGCACTTCTAAGCAACAAATCACTATGCCTGTCCAGGGACAGCTAAGGCATACATCCAAACCTGCAAAAACTCATTTCAGGGAGGTGGGTTCACCCGCTACTGTGTCGCCCCACCCAGTTATATGTTGGACACCTTGAAACCCTAAATAAGATAGAGACTTATCATATAAAGTAGCTTCCCACTAAAGTCACATTAAAAAAAAAGTTGCTTTATTGCACAACCACATACAACAAACCTATTTTCCAGTGATTGTACGCTTGTTGAATGCTTAAATATTTAAGAATACGAAGTTTAATTACGTGCAGTAAATAAGGTAGTATTTGTGTTTTGTTTTATTAGAATCAGTGGGGGCTTTTTGGTTACTGATGCATGCTTTGAGGGTTCTATAATGTCCCAGCAACTAAAGGCATTCCTTAAAGAAACTCTTTTCCGGATTCGGGCCACATTGGATCATGGTACTTGGAGTTTCAGGGAGATTGAATTCCATTTGCTGGCATCAGGGAGCCGCTATAACAATCAGGGAGACTCCCTGAACTTCAGGGAGAGTTGGGATGTCTGGCTAAGGGAGTGAGCTTATGTGCATACTCATCTTATTTCACTATTCAGTTTAAGGCAGTTTACTATGAAATCTCATGAGATCACAGTAAAATAGTTCATGACCTCAGCACTGCTGATGCGGATTGGCTGCTTTTTTTTTTTTACCTGCAGCTGAAGTATATATTTTTACACCGAACTTACTCTGCTGAGCTGAGGAAATTGTGAGGTCAAATATCTTCTTTTTTTACATAGAGATGCTCAGGTGATATTTTCCTGTCAATTAAGGCTGTGACACATTGCAAGCGATGCGGTGCGAAGCAGCTGCTTCGCGTTGCATCGCTTCTAAAGTTCAGATAATTCATCTCTGAGCGCTCAGCTACGCGACCAGACGCAGCAGAGTGCTCAGAGTTGAAAAGGCAGGACACACTGAGCGTGCACAGCTGCATCTACACGCTGCGCGCCGCTCCGCTTGCAGTGTGTCACAGCCTTTATACTGCATCAGTTTCAAGTGATTTAGCATATGAGTATTATGTCCCTTTAACAAGTGAAATGCATGTGCTATTGGGTTTAAGTCAGGACATACAGAATATTCCACTTATTTGCCATGAAAAGATCTTTGGTTGCTTTTGCAGAATGTTATGGATCATTGTACATCTATACTATGAAGCACTGTCATACCAGTTTGCAGCCTTTGGCTGAATATGAGCAGATAGTATAGGCCATTTTGCTGTTTCTAATGGCACCAATAAACGCTACTGACCTAGTTTTATTTGAAGCCATACATGCCCATGCCATAACATTAACACCATCATGTTTCACAAATTATGTGGTAAACTAAACATGAGGGGTTCCTTCCCTTCTCCATACTTTATTTCATGTAATTAGCAAGAGTCCATGAGCTAGTGACGTATGGGATATACATTCCTACCAGGAGGGGCAAAGTTTCCCAAACCTCAAAATGCCTATAAATACACCCCTCACCACACCCACAATTCAGTTTTACAAACTTTGCCTCCCATGGAGGTAGTGAAGTAAGTTTGTGCTAGATTCTACGTTGATATGCGCTTCGCAGCAGGCTGGAGCCCGGTTTTCCTCTCAGAGTGCAGTGAATGTCAGAGGGATGTGAAGAGAGTATTGCCTATTTGAATACAATGGTCTTCCTCTAGGGGATCTATTTCATAGGTTCTCTGTTATCGGTTGTAGAGATTTATTCTCCTACCTCCCTTTTCAGATTGACGATATACTCTTATATACCATTACCTCTACTGATTCTCGTTTCAGTACTGGTTTGGCTTTCTACTATATGTAGATGAGTGTCTTAGGGTAAGTAAGTCTTATTTTATTTATGACACTCTAAGCTATGGTTGGGCACTTTATATGTAAAGTTCTAAATATATATGTGTTTAAACTTATATTTGCCATGATTCAGGATAATCAGTATTCCTTCATTCAGACTGTCAGTTTCATTTTTTGGGATAATGCATATGAATAAATATTTTATCTTACCTTAAAATTTTTTTCAATTGACTTTTTTCCCTGCGGGCTGTTAGGCTCGTGGGGGCTGAAATGCTTCAATTTATTGCGTCATTCTTGGCGCAAACTTTTTTGGCGCAAAATTTTGTCATTTCCGGCACCCTAATTGACGCCGGAAGTTTATTCGTGGTTGCGTCATTTTTGACGTTTATGTGTTTCAGACGTTCTTTTGCGCCAAAAAATGTGGGCGTCGTTTTTTTTTTGCCGTCAGAGGATGTGGCGTCATTCTTGGCGCCAAAAAATATGGGCGTTGTACTTGGCGCCAATAAATGTGGGCGTCATTCTTGTCTCCACCTTTTTCCACATTATTTAAGTCTCACTTTTTTATTGCTTCTGGTTGCTAGAGGCTTGTTTATTTGGCATTTTTTCCCATTCCTGAAACTGTCATTTAAGGAATTTGATAATTTTGCTTTATATTATATATAAATATATATATATATATATATATATATATATATATATATAAAGCAATATATATATATTATATATTGTTTTTTCTATTACATATTGCAAGATGTCTCAACCGACCCTGGATCAGAATCTACTTCTGGAAAGACGCTGCCTGATGCTGGTTCTACCAAAGTTAAGTGCATTTGTTGTAAACTTTTGGTATCTGTTCCTCCGGCTGTAGTTTGTGTTAGCTGTCATGATAAACTTTCTAATGCAGATAGTGTTTCCATTAGTAATAATCCTTTACCCGTTGTTTTTCCTTCAACATCTAATGTTCAGGATGTCCCTGTTAATGTGAAAGAATTTGTTTCTAATTCTATTAGGAAGGCTCTGTCTGTTATTCCTCCTTCCAGCAAACGTAAAAGGTCTTTTAAAATTTCTCATATTTCAGATGAATTTTTAAGTGACCGCCATCATTCTGACTTATCTGTTTCTGATGAGGATCTATCTGGTTCAAAAGATTCTGCCTCAGATATTGACACTGATAAATCTTCATATTTATTTAAAATGGAATTTATTCGTTCTTTACTTAAAGAAGTATTGATTGCTTTAGATATGGAGGAGTCTAGTCCTCTTGATACTAAATCTACTAAGTGATTAAATTCGGTTTTTAAACCTCATGTAGTTATTCCAGAAGTTTTTCCAGTTCCTGATGCTATTTCAGAAGTAATTTCTAGGGAATGGAATAGTCTGGGTACCTCATTTACTCCTTCTCCAAGGTTTAAGAAATTGTACCTTGTGCCATCTGATCGATTAGAGTTTTGGGACAAAATCCTTAAAGTTGATGGGGCTATCTCTACTCTTGCTAAACGTACTACTATTCCTACGGTGGATAGTACTTCCTTTAAGGATCCTTTAGATAGGAAGCTTGAATCCTTTCTAAGGAGAGCTTATTTATGTTCAGGTAATCTTCTTAGACCTGCTATTTCTTTGGCTGATGTTGCTGCAGCTTCCACTTTTTGGTTGGAGGCTTTAGCGCAACAAGTGTCAGACCATAATGCTTATAGCATTGTTAAACTTCTTCAGCATGCTAATAACTTTATTTGTGATGCCATTTTTGATATCATTAGAATTGATGTCAGGTATATGTCTTTAGCTATTTTAGCTAGAAGAGCTTTATGGCTTAAATCTTGGAATGCAGATATGACTTCTAAGTCAACTTTACTTTCTCTTTCTTTCCAAGGTAATAGATTATTTGGTTCACAGTTGGATTCAATTATTTCAACTGTTACTGGGGGGAAAGGAACCTTTTTGCCTCAGGACAAAAAATCTAAAGGCAAATACAGGGCTGCTAATCGTTTTCGTTCCTTTCGTCAGAATAAGGAACAGAAGCCTGACCCTTCCCCTAAAGGAACGGTTTCCGTTTGGAAACCATCTCCAGTCTGGAATAAATCCAAGCCTTTTAGAAAGTCAAAACCAGCTCCCAAGGCCACATGAAGGTGCGGCCCTCATTCCAGCACAGCTGGTAGGGGGCAGGTTACGATTTTTCAAAGATATTTGGATCAATTAGATTCACAGTCTTTGGATTCAGAACATTGATTCACAAGGGTACAGAATAGGTTTCAAGGTAAGACCACCTGTGAGAAGATTTTTTCTCTCTTGCATTCCAGTAAACCCAGTGAAGGCTCAGGCATTTCTGAAATGTGTTTCAGACCTAGAGTTGGCTGGGGTAATTGTGCCAGTTCCAGTTCTGGAACGGGGTCTGGGGTTTTATTGAAATCTATTCATTGTACCAAAGAAGGAGAATTCCTTCAGACCAGTTCTGGATCTAAAAATATCGAATCGTTATGTAAGGATACCAACATTCAAAATGGTGACTATAAGGACTATTCTGCCTTTTGTTCAGCAAGGGCATTATATGTCTACAATAGACTTACAGGATGCATATCTTCATATTCCAATTCATCCAGATCACTATCAGTTCGTGAGATTCTCTTTTCTAGACAAGCATTACCAGTTTGTTGCCCTTCTGTTTGGCCTAGCAACAGCTCCAAGGATTTTTTCAAAGGTTCTCGGTGCCCTTCTCTCTGTGATCAGAGAACAGGGTATTGCGGTATTTCCTTATTTGGATGATATCTTGGTACTTGCTCAGTCTTTATGTTCTGCAGAATCTCATACGAATCTACTTGTGTTGTTTCTTCAAAGACATGGTTGGAGGATCAATTTACCAAAGAGTTCATTGATTCCTCAGACAAAGGTAACCTTTTTGGGTTTTCAAATAGATTCAGTGTCCATGACTCTGTCTTTAACAGAAAAGAGACGTCTAAAGTTGGTTTCAGCTTGTCGAAACCTTCAGTCTCAATCATTCCCTTCAGTAGCTTTGTGCATGGAAATTCTAGGTCTCATGACTGCTGCAAATCCGATCCCCTTTGCTCGCTTTCACATGAGACCTCTTCAGCTTTGTATGCTGAACCAGTGGTCTTCTCTGACTTGGTGGTTGAATCACCATCGTCTAATTCAAGGGGCCTCTTTTGTTCGTCCAACCTGGACTGTAATTTCAACAGATGCGAGTCTTTCAGGTTGGGGAGCTGTATGGGGATCTCAGGAGGCGAAATTACCAATCAACATTTTGGAACTCCGTGCGATTTTCAGAGCTCTTCAGTTCTGGCCTCTTCTGAAGAGAGAATCGTTTATTTGTTTTCAGACAGACAATGTCACAACCGTGGCGTATGTCAATCATCAAGGTGGGACTCACAATCCTCAGGCTATGAAAGAAGTATCTCGGATACTTGCATGGGCGGAATCCAGCTCCTGTCTAATCTCTGTGGTTCACATCCCAGGTGTAGACAATTGGGAAGCAGATTATCTCAGTCGCCAGACGTTACATCCAGGCGAATGGTCTCTTCACCCAGAGCTATTTCTTCAGATTGTTCAAATCTGGGGACTTCCAGAAATAGATCTGATGGCCTCTCATCTAAACAAGAAACTTCCCAGGTATCTGTCCAGATCCAGGGATCCTCAGGCGGAAGCAGTGGACGCGCTGTCGCTTAATTGGAATTATCAACCTGCTTATATCTTTCCGCCTCTAGTTCTTCTTCCAAAAGTGATTTCCAAAATTCTAATGGAACGTTTGTTTGTATTGCTGGTGGCTCCAGCATGGCCTCACAGGTTTTGGTATGCGGATCTCGTTCGGATGGCAAGTTGCCAACCTTGGACACTTCTGTTAAGGCCAGACCTTCTATCTCAAGGCCCTTTTTTCCATCAGGATCTCAAATCATTAAATTTGAAGGTATGGAGATTGAACGCTTGATTCTTAGTCATAGAGGTTTCTCTGACTCAGTGATTAATACTATGATACAGGCTCGTAAATCTGTGTCTAGAAAGATTTATTATTGAGTCTGGAAGACTTACATTTCTTGGTGTTCTTCTCATAAATTCTCTTGGCATTCTTTTAGAATTCCTAGAATTTTACAGTTTCTTCAGGATGGTTTGGATAAGGGTTTGTCTGCAAGCTCTTTGAAAGGTCAAATCTCTGCTCTTTCTGTTCTTTTTCACAGAAAGATTGCTAATCATCCTGATATTCATTGTTTTGTACAGGCTTTGGTTCGTATCAAGCCTGTCATTAAGTCAATCTCTCCTCCTTGGAGTCTTAATTTGGTTCTGAGGGCTTTACAGGCTCCTCCGTTTGAACCTATGCATTCTCTGGATATTAAATTACTTTCTTGGAAAGTGTTGTTCCTTTTAGCCATCTCTTCTGCTAGAAGAGTTTCTGAGTTATCTGCTCTTTCTTGTGAATCTCCTTTCCTGATATTTCATCAGGATAAGGCAGTGTTGCGGACTTCATTTAAATTTTTACCTAAGGTTGTGAATTCTAACAACATTAGTAGAGAGATTGTTGTCCCTTCATTGTGTCCTAATCCTAAGAATTCTCTGGAGAAATCTTTACATTCTTTGGATGTAGTTAGAGCTTTGAAATATTATGTTGAAGCTACTAAAGGTTTTAGAAAGACTTCTACTCTATTTGTCATCTTTTCTGGTTCCAGAAAAGGTCAGAAGGCTTCTGCCATTTCTTTGGCATCTTGGTTAAAGTTTTTGATTCATCATGCTTATGTAGAGTCGGGTAAGTCCCCGCCTCAAAGGATTACAGCTCATTCTACTAGGTCAGTTTCTACTTCCTGGGCTTTTAGGAATGAAGCTTCTGTTGATCAAATTTGTAAAGCAGCAACTTGGTCTTCTTTGCATACTTTTACTAAATTCTACCATTTTGATGTTTTCTCTTCTTCAGAAGCAGTTTTTGGTAGAAAAGTACTTCAGGCAGCTGTTTCAGTTTGATTCAGCTGCTTATTATTTCATTTTTTGATTTGGGTTGTGGATTATTTTTTCAGCGGAATTGGCTGTCTTTATTTTATCCCTCCCTCTCTAGTGACTCTTGCGTGGAAGTTCCACATCTTGGGTATCTGCTATCCCATACGTCACTAGCTCATGGACTCTTGCTAATTACATGAAAGAAAACATAATTTATGTAAGAACTTACCTGATAAATTAATTTCTTTCATATTAGCAAGAGTCAATGAGGCCCACCCTTTTTTTTTGTGGTGGTTATGATTTTTTTGTATAAAGCACAATTATTCCAATTCCTTATTTTTTGATGTTTTTGCTCCTTTCTTATCACCCCACTTCTTGGCTATTCGTTAAACTGAATTGTGGGTGTGGTGAGGGGTGTATTTATAGGCATTTTGAGGTTTGGGAAACTTTGCCCCTCCTGGTAGGAATGTATATCCCATACGTCACTAGCTCATGGACTCTTGCCAATATGAAAGAAATGAATTTATCAGGTAAGTTCTTACATAAATTATGTTTTTCTCTTCCCATCATTTTGCTATAGGTTGATCTTAGTTTAAAAAAAAACAAACAAACAAAAAAAAACCTGCCCAATATTTTTGAACATGTTTTCTACCAACGTCTAACCTGGGCTTCCTATACTTGTTTCGGTGGTCATCCAGGCTGTTTGGTGTTGCTAAGCTCACCAATGCATACCTTTGTTTTAAGAATGCACCAAATTGTTGATTTGGTCACTCCTAATGTTTCTGTTATTGCTATGATGGAATCGTTTTTTTTTTTTCCTGCCTAATAATTGCCTGCTGTACTTCCACTGAATGCTCTTTGGGCCTCTTACTGAGGGCTCACAGCAACAGCTTTCAAATGCAAATTCCACACTTAGAATCAATGCTTAAGTGTTAATTAAATAATGAGGGGACAGCCCACACCTGGCCATAAAACAGTTTCTCTGCCCAATTACATTTGGTCACTTGAAAAAGGAGGGGGCAACAAATAAAAAAATTGCAGTCATTCCTAAACCATGCACCAAATTTTGATGTAAATACCTCAAATTAAAGATGACAGTCTGGTCTTCCTTTAAGCCTAAATTCATTTTATAACTTTTTTTCTAAGCACATATTTATAGACTTAACTGTATTTTATTTTATATTTGTGGTAAGAGGATTTCGTACAAAAAAAAAAAGAGATATATATATATTAATTATATGAAAATAAATTAACTCATTTTAGCACCCTCCAGAAAAAAAATGTAATACACCTTAATTACAAATAGTGAAATATGTCTATTTACCTGCACAAAATATACGTAGTTGTTGAACAGGTGACACAAGCTGCAAATGAGTAGTAAACAGGTCAACAAATGCACCAGGGTAGACCACAAATATGAAGATCCCAAAGCCATTAAGTTGAACGTTTTCTCTAGGGTAAAAAAAAAAATATGTAGAATTCAACAACTTTTTTTTTAATAGTATTGCAGCACCACCAATTCTCAATGGTGTCAGAGGCCACACATTTGTAAGGCAGAACCTTAAAAAAAAAAAAATTATGCTTACCTGATAAATTATTTTCTTTCCTGGCATGGAGAGTCCATGAATCCATTCAATTACTAGTGAGAATTCAACTCCTGGCCACCAGGTGGAGGCAAAAAACACCCCAGCAAAACTGTTAAGATCACTCCCACTTCCCATAACCCCCAGTCATTCAGCCAAGGGAATTCAGAAAGAAAAGTGGACACAAAGGTATAGAGGTGCCTGAAGTTTAAACGATTAATGCAGTCTTAAACATAAATCAAGGGCGGGTCGTGGACTCAGCATGCCAGGATAACAGAGAACCTATGAAATAGATTCCCTAGAGGAAGACCATTGTATTCAAATAGGCAATACTCTCTTCACATCCCTCTGACATTCACTGCACTCTGAGAGGAAAACCGGGCTTCACCCTGCTGTGAAGCGCATATCAACGTAGAATCTAGCACAAACTTACTTCACCACCTCCATGGGAGGCAAAGTTTGTAAAACTGAATTGTGGGTGTGGTGAGGGGTGTATTTATAGGCATTTTGAGGTTTGGGAAACTTTGCCCCTCCTGGTAGGAATGTATATCGTAAACCGTCACTAGCTCATGGACTCTTGCTAATTACATGAAAGAAATTTTGTTTTCTTTCCAATGGCATGAAGAGCCCACAAATGCATTCAATTACTAGTGGGAACCAATACTCAAGCTAGAGTCCACAGAATGAAAGGGAGGGAAAACAAGACAGGCAGATCTAAACAGAAGGTGCCAACTCTTGATGAACAGTTCTCCCCAAAAGAAGCCTCAGCTGAGACAAAAGAATCAAATTTGTAAAATTTTGAAAGGTAAGCAATGAGGACCAAGTGGTTGCGTCGTAGATAAGTACCACAGAAGTCTCATTTTTAAAGACCAAGGAAGAAGAGACAGCCCCAGAGGAAAAAAAGTTGTAAGACTCCAAGGAGAATAAAGAGCAGCGGTCTTATAAGCTAATCGAATAACACTTCTCAACTAAAAAGAAAGTAGAAGTAGTGGCCTTCTGACCCTTACTCTTACCAAAGAAAAAAACAACAAAAAGGGCAGTAAAGCATAGTTGCCTGACTATAGAATTTCTGAGCACGCACAACATTCAGGTTATGCAACAGACATTCCCTCTGAAAAAGAGGATTAGGATAGAACAAAGGGATAAAATATTTCTAATTGATATTGCATTGCAGTCTGACCCTACCTTAGGAAGAAATCCCAAATTAGTACAAAGGCCCGCCTTACCCACATGAAAAATAATGTAAGGGGAATTACACTGCAGACTTGAAAACTCAAAAACTCTGCAAACAGAAGGAATATCGAGAATAAACAAAAATTAAATATCAACAGAGTGCATAGGCTCAAACATAGCCTGCTGCAGACCCTGAGAACAAGATAAGGACTCCATGGACAAGTAACAGGAGTAAACACAGGTAATTCTGCCAGACGTATAATCAAAAGATCGACTTAATAGAGATCCGATTCTTCGGAGACTGACTGACAAACCTTTCTCCAGGCCCTTCTGGAGAACAAACGGAAAGCTGGGAAAACGCACACCCTACTCCAAGAGAAAACCCCTATATTCGCACCCATAAGGGTATTTCTATCACACATTATTATTATCGGTTATTTGTAGAACGCCAACAGATTCCGCAGCGCTAGCTTATGGTAAATTCTGAGAGATACCGGCTTATGAACTCAAAGCATGAAATCAACAAAGTTATCTGGAAAAAAAAACATGCCTAGAATTTTCTAGGCTTTCAATCTCTAAGCAGTCAGCTTTGAAAAACTAGGTTGAAAGCAGGAAGAGACCTTTATTGGAAGGTTCTTCCTTGGAGATAATTTCCACAGGGAAAAGGACAACCTCCAGGAGCAGAGGCAAGTCCTAAATAAAGGGCTACAAATTGGAAGGGTTAGTCCAGAATGGTAAACCACAGGAAGAGGAATGTTCCTTGTGAGGTGCGTGTCCTTCAGGTCTATGGTAGACCTGATCTGACCCTCCTGAGCCAAAAAGGAAAAAAGAAACGGTAAGTTTCCATCTGGAAGAAGGAAACCAGAAAAAATTGAAGAGACCTTTGAGGTCTAAAATGGATCGAAAAGTTTCCTCTTTCTTGGAACCACAAAGAGGATGGAATAGATCCTAGACCATGTTTTCTGACAGTGGAACTGGAACAATCACCTCCTAGAGAGGCAAAATCTTCACACAGTTTAAGAAAGCCTCTCCAGTAACCGATCTGTTGACAATCTTGACAGGGGAAATCTGCCTCTGGGAGGATAAGATTAGATTCCTTTCCCTATTTCCGGGAAACTACTTCCATTGCCCAATAGCACTGGGACATTGAAAATCCATGACAACTAGCTAAACTAATTGCAATGATATGCACAATTAAGTATAGAAGGATTAGCTCTACGACATAAATTATACGTTAACTCAGAAAAAACTATTAGATTTAGTAGAAGATTATTATTCCATTATTGTTCCATTTCATTCACACATTGCTAACTTTATTAAAAAATTCTGAGTCACAGCCAGGAATAATCACTCATACAATAGCTTAAGCTAAATTGAAAAACACTTAAACCAGTGGTTAGACATATAAAGTTGCTGCAAAGATACTCAAATGATTATCAGCCAACAGTTAAATATAGCGTTAAATAAACTAAGCCCTTACAATCCGAGGGCTAAATTAAGCTTATAGTTATAATTAAGATGTAACTGTAAGGCTGAGATAAATTTTAATAGTATGCCAGTAAACTAGTATTAAACCATGGTAAGCAGTTTAAAATGGACAACAAGGAGAGACAAGGCTACTCCTATCGGTCCCCTGACGCACGTTTCACAAAGAACGCTTCCTCAGAGGGGGTGCGGGCCGCAGCTATTCGATGAACTTTATCACTCGTAAAAGCCCACCTCACAGCGCAATTGGTTTCTATCACTAGGATAGTAAAGTTGGATTGGCTACCTAATATGTCCATCAGGTGACGTAACCTGAAGTGTAATAGAGTTGATGATGAAAACATGGGCGTGCTTAGAATGGAGGAGTCAGTCAAATAGAAATACCAATCAGCAACCTGTATTACTAAGTGTCAGAGGGCTAAGTATCTGTGCATTAAGGTAATTGGAAGATTGTGTTTACAGCTGGACGGTGCAAATACCGTTGTGATTGTCCTTGAAATAACTGACAATCTGTAATAAACTTATGACAAATCAATAACATATAATTGTCCTCATTAGTCCTTTCTTCTACATCACAGGACTCAATGTATATCTATGTAATCATGTGAGATCGTATATATGATGTCATGAGTGTAAGTGTCTCAATATATGGGCTGGCTTAAATATCTATCATCATTACTATAATGCTTATAATTTTATAGTAATTGCATTGACGTAATACTACTTAGCACTAAATAAGGATATTGATGATAAAGTGCTTATAATGCATTGCTGCATAGATCTAATAAATGAGCAAGAGGACTATGTTTGTGATAGCACTTGGAGCATTAAGTTGTCTGTGGAAAATAGAGTTCCCTCTTAAAATTGAGATAACTACTATTGTTCCATTATTCGTGATGGAGATATACTATCATATCATATCCAGATCCCATTTTTAAGGTAAAAGTAGATTCATATGCATGAGGGTCTAAGATATACGCTCCAATTGCAAGTAAATGCATCACAGATTTGTATTTAGATTTTTAGCATGAAATAGAATTTTCAGTGTACTACATGCATAGTAGGTGGAGTCAGAGCTCAGAAATGTATAATATGGCATGATTATTCAATATTTTATACATATAGCAAGATGAGTGAATTAAACAAGGAGAAGGAACATAAGTTTATTTATGTCAAACAGTAAAATACTGAAAGATACTTAAGTTATAGGTATATTATTAATGGTAAAGGTTGGTGGGTAGTGTGGTTGTGTGTCATTGTCATCTACAGTCAACACTGAAGAGAAGTTAAGATGAATCTCAATAAGAGATCTTAAATGAATAGTGTATAGTGAATTTATAATGGAACAATATTCATAAAATGCGAAATATAAATAATATCAAGAAAGAAATTTATTAATAATAATTGTGAAAGATGTGAAGGATGGAAAAAAATTGAGTGCAATTAAACAAAAATATTAAAAAAACATAAGAGTGATTGAGTGTGCAAGAAGGGTGGTAATGGTCAGGCTTATAAGTATACAAAATAATTGTTAAAATCGTTCATACCATTAGGTTTAACGGAATCTAATAAATAGATCCACTTACACTGCATCTTTAACAGTGCTTTTTCAATATTTGCACCCCTAATTCCTAAGGATGCCATTTGGATTACTGTATATTGTAATTCCGTGGTCATGCTATTATGATGGAACAGAAGGTGTTTGGCAACTGATGTAATTTTCTTGCCTCCGTTTTCGTCTCTATTGGCATTCTTGATGTTATTGGTATGTTCAAGGATGCGTGTCCTCACTCCTCTTGTGGTCATCCTAACGTAGGCCATTTTACATGAACAAAAGAGTACATATATGACACCTATCGTTCTGCAGGAGAAATGGGAAGATAGTTTGTATACTCTACCAGTTTTTTCAGTTATGGTCTTAGTTTTCCGTACATATTTGCACGCAGAACATGTACTGCAGGGATACATTCCTGGGTCACTGTCTTTTTTGTTTACAGATCTAACAAAATGACTGGATACCAGTTTATCTCTTAGATTATTGGGTCTTTTGTACCCTACTGACAATCTTTCTCCAATTGCAGACTTTAGAGTTATATCATTCTGCAATATTTTCCAATAAAAATCCATGCCTACTGAAAGAAGGAAACCTCTCCCTTACTTGATCCATGCTTGGACCAGGGGCAGACCCTTCAAGCTGATTTATTCTCAGAGGAAGGCTTCGTGGATTGCTGACCCTATTCCAAGGCAGTTTAGATCTGCATTAGGTCCTGACTTGCTCAGGTTTAGAAGAAGAGAAGGATTTAGTCCCGAATAACCTCTAGATCAGTGATTTTTAACCTTTTTTTGCCGTGGCACACTTTTTTACATTAAAAAATCCTGTGGCACACCACCATCCCAAAATTTTAAAAAAATCACACATTGTAGCCTAATACAGCATATATATATATATACACACATACACACAAACACACACACACACACATATTGTATGTATTGTGCTGTTATGCCATGCCTCCTACAAACTACCCCTGCACTGGGAGTAAAAAACAAGCAAAGTTTAAAAAATATGTCACACTGTCAGTCTGCCGTGGCACACCTGAGGATCTCTCACGGCACACTAGTGTGCCACGGCACACTGGTTGAAAAACACTGCTCTAGATAACTGAAATTAAATTTCTTCCCTGACCAGAATAGGGGATCAAAACCGGAAAACTTTCAGATATGAAGCTGCATACTTAACCACTGTGCTATTTGAACAGCACCTTGGCTACCCTAGGGACTACACTTCTAGACCTGAAGAAGGAAGGCCTCATTTGCACTTAAAATTAAGACAGCCAAAACCAGGACCAAATCTTAGACCTGGGCAAAACATCAGCTGTAGTTACCAGGAAATAAATATATCAGAAATTGAGTAAGATACTGAAAACCATACAGTTTGCAGAAATGTACAATTGTCACCTAAATATGAGGAGAAAAACTATTGTAATGCTATAATTAAACAATATAATAGAAAAAAAAGATTAGTGTCCTAAAAACACTTATGAAAACTTGAAACCATACATGGACATTATCACCTCAATAAGAGGATGGATAAACAAGTGTTCTTAAAAACACTTAAAAGACGATACATGGAACCATACGTGTTGAAAAAGATTCCTTTATAAAAATGGATAATAAACATGCAATGGATAAATAAGAAGCCTCTCAATATAAGAGAGATAAATATACAGAGTCCCTGTACAAAACAGGCATATGATAGATAAAAAATATATCAACATATCAGAGACCTAAGACACCAACGGTCCTAACGCTGCTTTTTTATGCCCGCAAGTATAGGTGTACCGCACACTTTTTTGGCCTTACCGCAAATCAACTTACGTAAATTTCATAAAGCCTCTTTTCTATGAGACTTGCATAGCGCTGGTATTACGAGTTTGTTCTGGGAGGCCAAAAAGTGAGCGGTACACCCTCTACCGCCAAGATTCCTAACGCATTTTAAAGTCAGTAGTTATGAGTTTTACTCTACAAAGCTGTAGCATAAAACTCATAAACCCCTAAACCGAGGCCCTCCCGCATCGCAAACACTAAAATAAAATTAACACCTAATCTGCCGCTCCGCACATCGCCGTCACTATAATAAACATATTAACCCCTAAACCGCCGCACTCCTGCCTCACAAACACTAGTTAAATATTATTAATCCCTAATCTGCTGCACCCAACATCGCCGCCACTTACATTATACTTATTAACCGATAATCTTCCGCTCCGGACATCGCCGCCACCTACATTATATTTATTAACCCCTAATCTGCTGCCCCCAACATCGCCGCCACCTACCTACATTTATTAACTCCTAATCTGCCATCCCCAACGTCGCCGCCACTATTCTAAATGTATTAACCCTTTTAAACCTATATCTAACCCTAAACCTAACCCCATATCTTAAATAGAATTTAAATAAATCTAAATACAAATTACTATAATTACCTAAATTATTCCTATTTAAAACTAAATACTTACCTATAAAATAAACCCTAAGCTAGCTACACTATAACTAATAGTTACATTGTAGCTATCTTAGGGTTTATTTTTATTTTACAGGCAAGTTTGTATTAATTTTAACTAGGTAGAATAGTTACTAAATAGTTATTAACTATTTAATAACTACCTAGCTAAAATAAATACAAATTTACCTGTAAAATAAAACCTAACCTAAAGTTACAATAACACCTACACTACACTACAATTAAATAAATTCCCTACATTAAATACAATTAAATAAATTAAATAAAATTAGCTAAATTACCACAAAAAAAAAACACTAAAATTACAGAAAATAAAAAACAAATGACAAGATCTTTAAACTAATTACACCTAATCTAATAGCCCTATCAAAATAAAAAAAGCCCATCCAAACTAAAAAAAACCCTAGCCTAAACTAAACTATCAATAGCCCTTAAAAGGGCCTTTTGTGGGGCATTGCCCCAAAGAAATCAGCTCTTTTACCTGTAAAAAAAAACAACAACCCCCCAACAGTAAAACCCACCACCCACACAACCAACCCCCCAAATAAAAGCCTAACTAAAAAAACCTAAGCTCCCCATTGCCCTGAAAAGGGCATTTGGATCGGCATTGCCCTTAAAAGGGCATTTAGCTCTATTGCAGCCCAAAGCCCTAACCTAAAAAATAAACCCACCCAATACACCCTTAAAAAATCCTAACACTAACCCCCGAAGATTCACTTACCGGGAGAAGTCTTCATCCAAGCGGCAAGATGTCCTCAATGAAGCCGGCAGAAGTGGTCCTCCAGACGGGCAGAAGTGGTCCTCCAGATGGGCAGAAGTCTTCATCCAGACGGCATCTTCTATCTTCATCCTTCCGACACGGAGCGGCTCCATCTTCAAGACATCCGGCGCAGAGCATCCTCTTCTTTCGATGGCTAACGACGAATGAAGGTTCCTTTAAATGACGTCATCCAAGATGGCATCCCTTAGATTCCGAATGGCTGATAGAATCCTATCAGCCAATCGGAATTAAGGTTGAAAAAATCCTATTGGCTGATGCAATCAGCCAATAGGATTGAGATCGCATTCTATTAGCTGTTCCAATCAGCCAATAGAATGCAATCTCAATCCTATTGGCTGATTGCATCAGCCAATAGGATTTTTTCAACCTTAATTCCGATTGGCTGATAGGATTCTATCAGCCATTCGGAATCTAAGGGACGCCATCTTGGATGACGTCATTTAAAGGAACCGTCATTCGTCGTTAGCCATTGAAAGAAGAGGATGCTCCGCGCCGGATGTCTTGAAAATGGAGCCGTTTCGCGTCGGAATGATGAAGATAGACGATGCCGTCTGGATGAAGACTTCTGCCTGTCTGGATGACCACTTCTGCCCCGTCTTGAGGACCACTTCTGCCGGCTTTGTTGAGGACATCTTGCCGCTTTGATGAAGACTTCTCCCGGTAAGTGAATCTTTGGGGGTTAGTGTTAGGATTTTTTAAGGGTGTATTGGGTGGGTTTATTTTTTAGGTTAGGGCTTTGAGCTGCAATAGAGCTAAATGTCCTTTTAAGGGCAATGCCCATCCAAATGCCCTTTTCAGGGCAATGGGGAGCTTAGATTTTTTAGTTAGGCTTTTATTTGGGGGGTTGGTTGTGTGGGTGGTGGGTTTTACTGTTGGGAGGGTTGTTGTATTTTTTTTTTTACAGGTAAAAGAGCCGATTTGTTTGGGGCAATGCCCTGCAAAAAGCCATTTTAAGGGCTATTGGTAGTTTAGTTTAGGCTAGGGTTTTTTTATTTTGGGTGGGCTTTTTTATTTTGATAGGTCTATTAGATTAGGTGTAATTAGTTTAATGATCTTGTAATTTGTTTTTTATTTTCTGTAATTTTAGTGGGGTTTTTTTGGTAATTTAGCTAATTTTATTTAATTTATTTAATAGTATTTAATGTAGGGAATGTATTTAATTGTAGTATAGTGTTAGGTGTTATTGTAACTTAGGTTAGGTTTTATTTTACAGGTAAATTTGTATTTATTTTAGCTAGGTAGTTAGTAAATAGTTAATAACTATTTAGTAACTATTCTACCTAGTTAAAATAAATACAAACTTGCCTGTAAAATAAACCCTAAGCTAGCTACAATGTAACTATTAGTTATATTGTAGCTAGCTTAGTGTTTTTTTTATAGGTATTTAGTTTTAAATAGGAATTATTTAGTTAAAGGGACACTGAACCCAACTTTTTTTTTTCGCGATTCAGAAAGAGCATGCAATTTTAAGCAACTTTCTAATTTACTCCTATTATCAATTTTTCTTCGTTCTCTTGCTATCTTTATTTGAAAAAGAATGTCCAGAACCCTGGACAGCACTTCTTTATTGGTGGATGAATTTATCCACCAATCAGCAAGAACAACCTAGGTTGTTCTTAAAAAATGGGCCGGCATCTAAACTTACTTTTTTGCTTTTCAAATAAAAATACCAAGAGAATAAAGAACATTTGATAAGAGGAGTAAATTAGAAAGTTGCTTAAAATGTCATGCTCTATCTGAATCACAAAAGAAAAAAATTGGGTTCAGTGTCCTTTTAATGATAGGAATTTGTATTTAGATTTATTTTAATGATATTTAAGTTAGGGGGTGTTAGGGTTAGACTTAGATTTAGGGGTTAATAAATATAATATAGTGGCGGTGATGTTAGGGCGGCAGATTAGGGGTTAATAAATATAATGTAAGTGTCTGCGATGTTGGGGGCAGCAGATTAGGGGTTAATAAGTATAATGTAGGTGGCGGCGATGTCCGGAGCGGCAGATTAGGGGTTAATAAGTGTAAGATTAGGGGTGTTTAGACTCGGGGTTAATGTTAGGTCGTTAGGTGTAAACATAAAATGTGTTTCCCCATAGGAATCAACAGGGCTGCGTTACTCAGTTTTACGCTGCTTTTTTGCAGGTGTTAAGACTTTTTCTCAGCCGGCTCTCCCCATTGATGTCTATGGGGAAATCGTGCACGAGCATTTATAACCAGCTCACCGCTCACTTAAGCAGCGCTGGTATTGGAGTGCAGTGTGGAGCGCAATTTTGCTCTACGCTCAGTTCTTGCCTGTTAACGCCGGGTTTATAAAAACCTGTAATACCAGCGCCGTAGGAAAGTGAGTGGTGAGAATAAACTGCTTGTTAGCATAGCACCCCTGTTACCACACAACTCGTAATCTAGGTGCAAGTGTTTTATATACCACCAATAGAGCAGTAACTCCAACTATGGAAAAGATTGGAAGTAGATAACAGACACATATTCTAAATACTTTAATTTTCAAGAATATACATCAGCATGGACTCAATAATGAAGGTGGCAATCTTCCTCTTGCTTAGGTGGGCCAGATAACCACTAAGCTACAACAGCCTTGTGAGCCCTATTTGAACAATTGACAAGTATAGAAGGAGCCTTTATAAGACCTCTGCTTCCTAACCTCTACACCATGTCTGATGAGGTTGATTATTTGAACTTCATTTACATTGACAGCCACCAGATGGCGGTCAATACCAGCTAAAACATTATGTGCAGGAGAAAAACCTACGTATAATTCAGACAACTAATATGTCACAGAAATTAACAAGACATCCAACCTCAGCAGATGGAAACAAACCGACAACTATGGAGATGAAAAACCCATAGGCAAGATATAAGGGATAACAGGATGATGAATATCACCTCAATATTTGAAGAATTAAACATTGTATTCCTATAAACAAAACAGGAATACATATACTAGTGTTCTAAAATATTAGGAATCATAGTATGATACATGAAATCATGCATGCCTAAATCTGAGAAGATAACATAATATAGCTTCTGCTTAGGAATGATAGCTGTCACCAGAAGCACACCCCACATGAGAAAGCAAGAGCTTTACCTGGGATCAAACCCACAACCTTTTGCTTCAGGAGCAGTGGAGTTAACCACTAAGCTACACCTACCTTGAGTTTCTAAATATATTAGTGTCTAAGAAACACCAACAAAAATGAACATAAGACAAGAAACTAGGGCTGCACGATTAATGGCATATGCGATTTAAAACCGTGATTAATCGCCGCGATTTTAAAACCGCGAGAGTCGCAATTTTTTCCTAAATAAAAAAATCCTCAGAAGTGGCTGTAATATTGATTTGTTTGTGATTTCTTGCAAACCAGCTCCATCTAGTGGTTGCTTTTAGCACACATTTGTAAAATGGCTGTTTTACTTTCACTTTCTGTTCTCAGTAGCAGCCGATGAATCTAGAAGTCTAAAAGCAGAGCCCATGCAGGAATGAACAGGAAGGAAAGCCATTTATTTATATTTCCCCCGAAGGACGTCTGTAGTCTGAAACTTAGGGTATGTAAACATTGTGGAACCTCTCATACAATCTCCTGCTCCTCTGGCTCAAATACATAGCAGATGCAGTTAACCCCACGGCTCCCAAAAAGGCTAAAACTGCAGTCCCCTCTGCTGCTGGGTTAAGTTAACTGCATCTACAATGTTTTTTTATTTATATATATATCTGTGTGCAACTGTGTATGTGATTGTATATTATAAGTGTGTGTGTGTGTGTGTGTGTGTGTATGTATATATATATATATATAGTCCATGTAAAAAACAAGGTAACAGCACCACAGCACACAATCTTCTTTTAAAGGTGAAAAATCTTTATTTGAGGTTTAGCAACCAGTAAAAAGCGACGTTTCGGACCTACATAGTCCTTAATCATGCATAAGTTACAATCAAACAAACTGACTTTAAAAAGGGTATCTGGACCAATCATGCTTCAATTCTCAGTGTTAATTGGTTTAACCCATACCTATCCAGGTTTGTAAATTTCAACAACACAGTGACCTCTAGTGGTACCAGAATATGTTCCATCATTTAAAACCATTATAAAAACAAATACAAATCATAATCTCTATTCAGACCATATGGATGTAATGTGTTCAGACGTTTAATCCACCATACTTCTTTCTGTTTTAATTTTAGTTCCCTATTACCCCCTCTTCTATGATGGGGGATATGGTCAATCACTTGAAAGCGAAGCTGGCTTACTGTATGACCCATATTTGTAAAATGTGCTGATACTGGAAGTGACATATCTTTTGATTTAATGGATGCTTTATGTTGACTAAACCTATCCCTGGCGGCTTGGGTGGTCTCGCCAATGTAACAAAGACCACATGGGCATTTAAGTAGGTAGATTGCATAGTTGGTTTGGCATGTATATAACCCATTGATTGTATATTGCTTTCTTTTGTCATTTTGTGCTAAGAATTTCCCTTTAATAACTGAATTACATTGAGCACAGTGTAAGCAGGGGTAACAGCCTTTATTAGGGGTAGTTAGATAATTTACATCAGACATTTTAGATGTACCTATATCAGCTTTTACTATGTGATCCCTAAGATTTTTTACCCTTCTATATGATGGCATAGGGGGGAGTTTAAATGATTCTATCTCTGGATTATATTTTGACAAAAGATGCCAGTGTTTTCTTACTATTCTAAAGATGTCATTGCTCTTGTCACTGTATTCCATAGAAAGCACTAATCTATCTGTTCCTTTCTCTGTTGGTTTTTTATCATGTACTCTATCCAAATCCTGAATGTTTTTAGCAATATTTTCTTTTGGATATCCTCTTTGGATAAATTTATTGCCCATAGACACTAGTCTTTCTGGCAATACTTTTTGATCTCTAACTATTCTTTTAGTACGCAAAAGTTGACTCCTGGGTATGGATTTAAAAACAGTATCAGGGTGGAAACTTTCATATCGCAGCAGAGTATTTCTATCTGTGGGTTTTACATATAGATCTGTACTTAATGTATTTCCATGTCGATATACAGTTGTATCCAAAAAGTTAATCTTTTGGATAGAGTAAGTAAGGGTAAATCTTAGACCTGTCATAGAGGCATTAATATCCTCAACAAACTGTATCAGGGACTCCAATGAGCCCCCCCATATGCCAAAAATATCATCTATATACCTTAGCCACAGCTTACAATGGCTGATGAATGGCTGATTAGTGTAGACAAATTTGTTCTCAAAGCCACTCATGAACAAATTGGCATATGAGGGGGCTACATTGGAGCCCATGGCTGTTCCCCGCTTTTGCATGTAGTAAGTGTCTTGAAAGAGAAAATAATTGCAATATAGGACAAGTCTCAACATGTCATCAAAAAAGTCAATCTGGGATAGATTATATAAGCCACTGTCACTCAAAAAACTTTTCACAGTCAATAGACCTGCCTCATGGGGAATAGAGGTATATAGATTTACCACATCCAGTGAAAAAATTAACCAAGTATCCTCTATTTCAATCCCCATAAGTTTTGAAAGAAAATCATTTGTATCCTTAATAAAGGATTTTTGCTGTTTGACAAATGGAAAGAGGACTTTGTCCAGAAAGATAGAGATATTAGAAAAAATAGAATCGGTACAGGCCACAATAGGGCGTCCTGGTGGATGTAATAAGCTTTTATGGACTTTGGGTAATGTATAAAAAATTGGTGTTATGGGGTATTTATTATACAGAAAATCATAGACCTGTTTAGAAATAATGTTATGAGTCAAAGCTCTATCTAATATGCCCTTAAGCTCTCTTTGTATTTCTTTAAGAGGATCATGATCCAATATTTCATAAACCCCTCCATCTGACAGCTGTTGTAATATCTCCTGCACATAATAGTCAGTGTCTAACACTATTATTGCTCCGCCCTTGTCAGCATTTTTTATGGTGATATTTTTGTTATTTTTCAAAGTAGATATAGCCTCCCATTCCCCTTTTGTGAGGTTATGTTGTTTTGTGTAAGGATTTAATCTAGTTTTTTTCATTAGATTAGCAACATCTTGTTGAACAAATTTAACAAATGTTTCTACACCTGAGTTGCTTGTTGGAGGTACATATGAAGATTTTTTGACAAGCCCGTCATACTGTCCAGTGAAAGATTGTGATGAGTTTGAAATTGACAAAGATCTATACAAATTTTTCAGACTTCTAAGGTTGAAATCAATATATGGTGGTAAAAATGTAGCCAATGTAAGTGAAACTAATGCAATAAATGAAGATGATATGCAGAGTGAATGTTTGAATTTGAAAAAGTTAAATCTGCACAAAAAATCTTCATATGTACCTCCAACAAGCAACTCAGGTGTAGAAACATTTGTTAAATTTGTTCAACAAGATGTTGCTAATCTAATGAAAAAAACTAGATTAAATCCTTACACAAAACAACATAACCTCACAAAAAGGGGAATGGGAGGCTATATCTACTTTGAAAAATAACAAAAATATCACCATAAAAAATGCTGACAAGGGCGGAGCAATAATAGTGTTAGACACTGACTATTATGTGCAGGAGATATTACAACAGCTGTCAGATGGAGGGGTTTATGAAATATTGGATCATGATCCTCTTAAAGAAATACAAAGAGAGCTTAAGGGCATATTAGATAGAGCTTTGACTCATAACATTATTTCTAAACAGGTCTATGATTTTCTGTATAATAAATACCCCATAACACCAATTTTTTATACATTACCCAAAGTCCATAAAAGCTTATTACATCCACCAGGACGCCCTATTGTGGCCTGTACCGATTCTATTTTTTCTAATATCTCTATCTTTCTGGACAAAGTCCTCTTTCCATTTGTCAAACAGCAAAAATCCTTTATTAAGGATACAAATGATTTTCTTTCAAAACTTATGGGGATTGAAATAGAGGATACTTGGTTAATTTTTTCACTGGATGTGGTAAATCTATATACCTCTATTCCCCATGAGGCAGGTCTATTGACTGTGAAAAGTTTTTTGAGTGACAGTGGCTTATATAATCTATCCCAGATTGACTTTTTTGATGACATGTTGAGACTTGTCCTATATTGCAATTATTTTCTCTTTCAAGACACTTACTACATGCAAAAGCGGGGAACAGCCATGGGCTCCAATGTAGCCCCCTCATATGCCAATTTGTTCATGAGTGGCTTTGAGAACAAATTTGTCTACACTAATCAGCCATTCATCAGCCATTGTAAGCTGTGGCTAAGGTATATAGATGATATTTTTGGCATATGGGGGGGCTCATTGGAGTCCCTGATACAGTTTGTTGAGGATATTAATGCCTCTATGACAGGTCTAAGATTTACCCTTACTTACTCTATCCAAAAGATTAACTTTTTGGATACAACTGTATATCGACATGGAAATACATTAAGTACAGATCTATATGTAAAACCCACAGATAGAAATACTCTGCTGCGATATGAAAGTTTCCACCCTGATACTGTTTTTAAATCCATACCCAGGAGTCAACTTTTGCGTACTAAAAGAATAGTTAGAGATCAAAAAGTATTGCCAGAAAGACTAGTGTCTATGGGCAATAAATTTATCCAAAGAGGATATCCAAAAGAAAATATTGCTAAAAACATTCAGGATTTGGATAGAGTACATGATAAAAAACCAACAGAGAAAGGAACAGATAGATTAGTGCTTTCTATGGAATACAGTGACAAGAGCAATGACATCTTTAGAATAGTAAGAAAACACTGGCATCTTTTGTCAAAATATAATCCAGAGATAGAATCATTTAAACTCCCCCCTATGCCATCATATAGAAGGGTAAAAAATCTTAGGGATCACATAGTAAAAGCTGATATAGGTACATCTAAAATGTCTGATGTAAATTATCTAACTACCCCTAATAAAGGCTGTTACCCCTGCTTACACTGTGCTCAATGTAATTCAGTTATTAAAGGGAAATTCTTAGCACAAAATGACAAAAGAAAGCAATATACAATCAATGGGTTATATACATGCCAAACCAACTATGCAATCTACCTACTTAAATGCCCATGTGGTCTTTGTTACATTGGCGAGACCACCCAAGCCGCCAGGGATAGGTTTAGTCAACATAAAGCATCCATTAAATCAAAAGATATGTCACTTCCAGTATCAGCACATTTTACAAATATGGGTCATACAGTAAGCCAGCTTCGCTTTCAAGTGATTGACCATATCCCCCATCATAGAAGAGGGGGTAATAGGGAACTAAAATTAAAACAGAAAGAAGTATGGTGGATTAAACGTCTGAACACATTACATCCATATGGTCTGAATAGAGATTATGATTTGTATTTGTTTTTATAATGGTTTTAAATGATGGAACATATTCTGGTACCACTAGAGGTCACTGTGTTGTTGAAATTTACAAACCTGGATAGGTATGGGTTAAACCAATTAACACTGAGAATTGAAGCATGATTGGTCCAGATACCCTTTTTAAAGTCAGTTTGTTTGATTGTAACTTATGCATGATTAAGGACTATGTAGGTCCGAAACGTCGCTTTTTACTGGTTGCTAAACCTCAAATAAAGATTTTTCACCTTTAAAAGAAGATTGTGTGCTGTGGTGCTGTTACCTTGTTTTTTACATGGACTGTATACACTGGAGTTTGGCTGATACTCCTTGGTAACGTGCACACAGGTGGGAAAGAAATTTTACTAAAACCTATGGTGCTGGATTCAACTCACTTACTTCTTATATATATATATATATATATATATATATATATTCATTTGTGTGTGCATGTGGCTTACACTGCTTCATTTGTTAATCATACCACTGTCCACAGTTAGAATGACTGTCCAGGAAAACATGACAATGTTGTGTGTCATAAGATCTAATAACTGGCTAGTGGCTACTATTTAATCACATCACAGGCAGCAAATTTTATTTTAACTATTTTGTGGTTTGTATTTTTATGCTCCAAGAGTGTATTGGACATTGAGAAACATGTACATTAAGATTCTGTAGTGAAAAATAAACTTTAGAATGCAAAATGAAGGTGTTATAGTCATTTATAAGAAAATCGCGATTAAATTATTATTTTTTTTTTTGCCCATATCGCCCAGCCCTACAAGAAACCATATCACGGTATAGGTAAATCTTATCTCCGTATAAGAAAAAAATTACGATATTTTATTCCTAAAATCATAGAAATAACTATGCTTAAAAATCCCCTCAATAAGAGAAGGATTAAATACAGAGACCATTTTCAAAAAATAATTAGATCCGCTGTCAGACCTGGAAACTAATATACATCTTTAAAAGATGCTACAATATCGGTGCAGCATATATGCAAGAAAGTTATATAAAGTTATAACAAAAAACTGACTGAGGGCACCTAGATAGCATCTGAGGGCACTTAGATAGCTAAGCATTTGACATAAAATTAACAGCGTGTTAATCTCTAGATATAAAAGAGATAGCATGCAGAATACACATATTTAAAATGTGGATTATCATTTACATATAGCTGCCACCAGATGGCAACAAATACTAAATTTATGTAGAAAAAAACCTGCTACAATAAAAGAGTATTGTATTGTAATATTTTAATACATAAAAGTATTTAATATAAATGCAGGCAAACTGGATATCAGTTAGCCCTCAGCCCCAATTTCCGTATAGAGTCTATTCAAAAACACAAGAATCTCAAAAAACAAGGAAAATATGGAAATCCAAATAATAACTAAAGGCTTGTTAAAACAAAAAACGACACATTCAGACACCAGCAAGTGCGGGCAGAGCATTACAAGACATCCTGCAGAAAGAACATCTTCCCCCTTTAACTATGGGCTATATAAAAAATGGGGCAAAAATTCAAAATCTCAACATAACTAAGAAACCCGACAAGTGCAAATGAAAACGGACCAATGGCGCTAAAAGTGGCTTTCAAGTAAAAATGCAACTCATTACCCATATGATTACAGCCTAACTTTCGAGAGGGGAAAAAATGGCGCTGTCCTCTTAGAAACAGTAATGCGCATATCATAAGACTACAGACATCGAGTCCACGATGCCTGATATAAGTACAGCGGTTTAAGGCTAAATAGGGAGTTTTCACATCAAGTGATTAAGGCGCTCATACTTACATATATTACCCATATAAGGAAAATAAGTGAGCATCGGCTAACTCACGACCAATTAAAGGCTCTATAGCAAGGGAAAAAGTTTAACCCCACACAAGGAGAATTGTTTAACGGATCTGAAATTTCCCTACCAGGGATAACAAAATCTATATCTCAATAAGGGATGGAAAAGGCAACATAAAAAACCCTTACCGGAGATGGGTCATGAAGACTCAGTCTAGTAAAATAACAGTGTGTGGTTGTCTCTGATTTCATTAAGGAGAGAGGAAAATCGCCGCTCCAGGGAGGGAGATCTAAGCCCAACATGTAAAAGACTTCACTAGAAGTCATATATTTTTCTGATTAATATACCTCCCTCATTGCCCACCCTCACTGGAGGGTACACAACAAATCTAATAAAAAGCCCCTCACCCCTATCATGCCACTTTTGACCACAAGCCATGGGGGCAGGGATACAGGGACTCACAGTTAGAAGTCTTCGTTCTTCTATCAACTCCAGGTGTGACAGATTTAGTCAACCTCTGACAGGAACCTGTAGAGAAAGAAAAACAGAGTAAGCAACCCTGGTTTTCTATATAGGGGTAGCATAGATGTTAGAAGGTAAGCAAGGACTATCTCACCGTCTTCCAACTGCTAAAAGCCACCATTACTCTTACTAAAGAGAATTACATGGGCACAGCATGGCTCCAATCCTTGCTTGCAGGAAAAAGTACCCATTAAAGGATTAAAAACTTGATTATCTTCAGACATAATCTTCACACGTTGACCTACGATGTACACAGGCAAAAAAAGACTGGGGGTTTATGGGAAGTGGGAGTGATCTTAACAGCTTTACTGGGGTGTTCTTTGCCTCCACCTGGTGGCCAGGAGTTGAATTCCCACTACTAATTGAATGGATTCATGGACTCTCCATGCCATTGGAAAAAAAGGTCAATTTACATTAACCCCTTAATGACCGGACCATTTTTCAATTTTCTTACCCTTAATGACAATGGCTATTTTTACATTTCTGCAGTGTTTGCGTTTAGCTGTAATTTTCCTCTTACTCGTTTACTGTACCCACACATATTATATACCGTTTTTCTCGCCATTAAATGGACTTTCTAAAGATACCATTATTTTCATCATATCTTATAATTTACTAAAAAAAAATGTTAAAATATGAGGAAAAAATGGAAAAAAACACACTTTTTCTAACTTTGACCCCCAAAATCTGTTACACATCTACAATCACCAAAAAACACTGATGCTAAATAGTTTATAAATTTTGTCCTGAGTTTAGAAATACCCAATGTTTGCACGTTCTTTGCTTTTTTTGCAATTTATGGGGCAATAAATACAAGTAGCACTTTACTATTTCCAAACCACTTTTTTTCAAAATTAGCGCTAGTTACTTTGGAACCCTGATATCTGTCAGGAATACCTGAATATCCCTTGACATGTATATATTTTGTTTTAGAAGACATCCCAAAGTATTGATCTAGGCCCATTTTGGTATATTTCATGCCACCATTTCACCGCCAAATGCTATAAAAAAAAAAAAAAAAGTTCACTTTTTCACAAATTTTGTCACAAACTTTAGGTTTCCCACTGAAATTATTTATAAACAGCTTCTGCAATTATGGCACAAATGGTTGTAAATTCTTCTCTGGGATCCCCTTTTTCAGAAATAACAGACTTATATGGCTTTGTGGTTGCGTTTTGGTAATTAGAAGGCCGCTAAATGCCGCTGCGCACCACACGTGTTTTATGTCCAGGAGTGAAGGGGTTAATTAGGGAGCTTGTAGGGAGCTTGTAGTGTTAATTTTAGCTTTAGTGTAGTGTAGTAGACAACCCCAAGTATTGATCTAGGCCCATTTTGGTATATTTTATGCCACCATTTCACCGCCAAATGCGAGCAAATAAAAAAAAAAAACTTTACATTTTTCACAATTTTAGGTTTCTCACTGAAATTATTTACAAACAGCTTGTGTTATTATGGCAGAAATTGTTGTAAAAGCTTCTCTGGGATCCCCTTTGTTCAGAAATAGCAGACTTATATGGCTTTGGCGTTGCTTTTTGGTAATTAGAAGGCCGCTAAATGCTGCTGTGCACCACACGTGAATTATGCCCAGCAGTGAAGGGGTTAAATTAGGTAGCTTGTAAGGAGCTTGCAGGGTTAATTTTAGAGATCAGTCTCCCACCTGACACATCCCACCCCCTGATCCCTCCCAAACAGCTCTCTTCCCTCCCCCACCCCACAATTGTTCCCGCCATCTTAAGTACTGGCAGAAAGTCTGCCAGTACTAAATAAAAGAGTTTTTTTGTTTTTTTTTAAATAAAAATAATAAAATATTTTAGTTGTGATGAACCCCTGCCTTAGCACCAACCTCCCTGATCCCCCCCTCCAGCTCTCTAACCCTCTCCCCTACCTAATTACCGCCATCTTGGGTACTGGCAGCTGTCTGCCAGTACCCAGTTTGGCCCCACAAACCAAAGTATTTTAATTTTATTTTTAACTTTTATTTTTATTTTTAATTATTTCTGTAGTGTAGCAAAAATCAATATTTGGTGTGACTACCCCTTGCCTTCAAAACAGCATCAATTCTTCTAGGTACACTTGCAGACAGTTGTTTTGTTTTTTTTAAACTTTTTTTATATTGAATTTTTACAGGGGAACTTGGACAACACCACACAGCATTATACAATATCAAACATCATAAGGCAATTTGTAGGCAACAAAGTACAGTCTCATCAACGTAATAGAGTCTGCTTGGAGACCAAAAGTCTTTTCATGAACCATGTGGTGCGGCCAAGCCCCCTGCATTATTATAACATATAAACAAAACAACAATTAAAGCAAAACACAACAAAATCAAAAACAAGAAATAATCACTGGTATTAATTGGTTTAAAGACCTAGCGTTTCTGAGTATAACTGAGCGCATTGAGGGAAGAGAAAAGGGGGAAACAATTCAGGAGGTACTGATTGCAAAACAACGAAGTTGCTTATTAACACATATGTAAGATCCTTCCTGCAGGCATGTAGTATTGTACCTGTTCAGATCCCCCATATGGAGCTATAGCGTCGACGGATGGTCTTAGTCACAAACCTTGGGTCTAGTCAAACAAGCAGTGGTTCATTCATTGCGTCTGTCATGTTATATCACGTGTCAGCTTCAGAACCCGTTAGGCACCAACGGCCATGGAGATTTTCATTAAGCATAAATACTGTATGTTAGAAAGGACTCAGGAGTCTTTCCCGTAGGCCTCTCGGTAAGTGCAGTAAGTATAGTTCCCACTTGTTTAAAAATATTTTTATTCTGGCCTCGCGGTCTCCTTGTACATCTACTTGTTCTGTCAAGAGCTGCTGATACAGTACGTGAGTTAGTTTTTTGAAAGGAGGTTCCCTATTTTTGGCCCAATATTGTAACATTAATTTCCTGGCCATAAGTACAGCAGACAGTTGTTTTTTAATGAACTCAACATGTAGATTGTTCCAAATAACTTGGAGAAATAACCACAAATGCTCCTGTCTCTTCATGTAATCCCAAACAGACTCAATGTTGAGATCAGGGCTTTTTGGTGGTCACATAATCTATTCCAGGACTCCTAGTTCTTCTTTACATTGAATATAATTCTTAAAGACTTTGGCTGTATGATTGGAGTCCTTGTCATGATGGAGAATACATTTAGGGCCATTAAGATTCCTCCCAGATGGTACTGCCTGATGGATAAGTATCTGCTTGTACTACTCAGTACTGAGGAGACCATTCATTCTGAACAAACACTCAACTCCATTTGCAGAAATGCAGCCCCAGACTTGAAAGCTATATCCATCATGCTTCACTGTTGCCTGCAGACACACATTCTTGTACCGCTCTGCAGCTACAGCCAAATATTTAAAATTTTGACTCATCAGTCCAGAGCAGCTGCTGCAATATTTCAGTTCCTGTGTCTTCGTGCATAGTTGAGTCGCTTGGCCTTCTTTCCACCTCAGAGGTATCTCTTTTTGGTCGCAAGTCTTCCATGAAGACCACTTCTGACCAGACTTCTCCAGACAGTAGATGGGTATACCAAGGTTCCACTGATTTCTTCCAAGTCTGCGCTGATGGCACTGCTGAACATATTCTGATTGTGGTTTGGAGAGTGAGTGAAATAGTGCGCTGGTGTCAGGGGGGGAGAGATCAAACACCTTACTGAATGTGCTTAGATCCTTCAATCTAAGCAAAAAAGTTAACAATACTAAAAGGGGGTAGTCCCCTGAAGATCATCCTACCTTTAGTTGTCTTCACTCAGCCGAGCCACCGATGGAACTGAAGAGGACATCCGGACCGGCAGAAGTTATCCTCCAAGGGGCGCTGAAGAAATCTTCCATCCGATGAAGTGATCCTCCAAGCGGCGCTGAAGAAATCTTCCATCCGGGCGAGGTCATCTTCCAAGAGGCGCTGAAGAAGTCTTCTATCCGGGCGAGGTCATCGTCGAAGCCGGGTCTTGAATCTTCATCCCGCCGACGCAGAACATCCTCCTTTCCCGACGAACTACCGACGAATGAAGGCTCCTTTAAGGGACGTCATCCAAGATCGCGTCCCTTCAATTCCGATTGGCTGATAGGATTCTATCAGCCAATCGGAATTAAGGTAGGAAAAATCTGATTGGCTGATGGAATCAGCCAATCAGATTCAAGTTCAATCCGATTGGCTGATCCAATCAGATTGAGCTCGCATTCTATTGGCTGATCGGAACAGCCAATAGAATGCAAGCTCAATCTGATTGGCTGATTGGATCAGCCAATCGGATTGAACTTGAATCTGATTGGCTGATTCCATCAGCCAATCAGATTTTTCCTACCTTAATTCCGATTGGCTGATAGAATCCTATCAGCCAATCGGAATTGAAGGGACGCCACCTTGGATGACGTCCCTTAAAGGAGCCTTCATTCGTCGGTAGTTCGTCGGGAAAGGAGGATGTTCCGCGTCGGCGGGATGAAGATTCAAGACCCGGCTTCGACGATGACCTCGCCCGGATAGAAGACTTCTTCAGCGCCTCTTGGAAGATGACCTCGCCCGGATGGAAGATTTTTTCAGCGCCGCTTGGAGGATCACTTCATCGGATGGAAGATTTCTTCAGCGCCCCTTGGAGGATAACTTCATCGGATGGAAGATTTCTTCAGCGCCCCTTGGAGGATAACTTCTGCCGGTCCGGATGTCCTATTCAGTTCCATCAGTGGCTCGGCTGAGTGAAGACAACTTAAGGTAGGATGATCTTCAGGGGATTAGTGTTAGGTTATTTTAAGGGGGGGGGGTTGGGTTAGATTAGGGGTATGTGGGTGGTGGGTTTTAATGTTGGGGGGGGGTTGTATTTTTCTTTTACAGGCAAAAGAGCTGAACTTTGGGGCATGCCCCCACAAAAGGCCCTTTTAAGGGCTGGTAAGGTAAAAGAGCTTTGAACTTTTTTAATGTAGAATAGGGTAGGGCATTTTTTTATTTTGGGGGGGTTTGTTATTTTATTAGGGGGCTTAGATTAGGTGTAAGTAGCTTAAAATTGTTGTAATATTTTTTTAAATGTTTGTAACTTATTTTTTTTATTTTTTGTAACTTAGCTTTTTTTATTTTTTGTACTTTAGTTAGTTTATGTAATTGTATTTAATTGTAGTTATTTGTAGGTAGTTTATTTAATTTATTTAATGATAGTGTAGTGTTAGGTTTAATTGTAAATTAGGTTAGGATTTATTTTACAGGTAATTTTGTATTTATTTTAGCTAGGTAGTTATTAAATAGTTAATAACTATTTAATAACTATTCTAACTAGCTAAAATAAATACAAAGTTACCTGTAAAATAAATATAAATCCTAAAATAGCTACAATGTAATTATTAATTATATTGTAGCTATCTTAGGGTTTATTTTACAGGTAAGTATTTAGTTTTAAATAGGAATAATTTATTAAAGTATAGTGTAGTGTTAGGTGTAATTGTAACTTAGGTTAGTTTTTATTTTACAGGTAAATTTCTCTTTATTTTAGCTAGGTAGCTATTAAATAGTTAATAACTATTTAATAGCTATTGTACCTAGTTAAAATAAATTGAAAGTTGCCTGTAAAATATAAATAAATCCTTTGATAGCTACAATATAATTATTATTTATATTGTAGCTATATTAGGGTTTATTTTACAGGTAAATATTTAGTTTTAAATAGGATTAACTTAGTTAATAAGATAAATATTATTTAGATTTATTTAATTAATATTTAAGTTAGGGGGGTGTTAGGGTTAGTGTTAGACTTAGGTTTAGGGGTTAATAATTTTATAACAGTGGCGGCGGTGTAGGGGGGGCAGGATAGGGGTTAATAAATTTAATATAGGGAGCGGCGGTTTAGGGATTAAACTATTTATTTGCGGCGAGGTGCGGAATCAGCAGGATAGGGGTTAATAACTTTATTATAGAGGGCGATGGTATAGGGGGGGCAGGATAGGGGTTACTAGGTATAATGTAGGTGGCAGCGGTGTCCGGGAGCGGCGGTTTAGGGGTTAATACATTTATAAGACTTGCGGCAGGGTCTCGGAGCGGCGGTTTAGGGGTTAATACATTTATAAGACTTGCGGCGGGGTCTAGGAGCGGCGGTTTAGGGGTTATTAACTTTATTTAGTTGCGGGAGGCTCCGGGGGCGCCGGTATAGGGGGTATAACAGTGTAGTTTAGTGTGAGTGCTTAGTGACAGGCTAGCAATAAAGCTGTCAAACAGCCGAAGAGCAGCGAGATCGGATGTGTGATAACTCTCACAGTCCGCTGCTCATCGCCCCGCTGCTTTTTGACAGCTTTTTTTGATAACTTAGGCGTATTTTTTCAGGTCCGCGGCGGCGAAGGTAGGCGAGCTTAGGCGGGCGTATTGGGCCGGCGAAGGCAGGAAAGTAGACACGTTGATAACTACCCCCCATAGTATTCATTGAATGAGTCTATTCATTCAATGAAAACTATCGTTGTGAGTGGCGTAGGACAGGATCTCCAAAAAGAAAAAAAAATTCAATCAAGCCAATTTCAAATAAAAAAATATCGAGTGTAAGTCTTTTTTGAAGTTCTAATGTCTATTACTTTGCAACCGGCATATAATTATCAGCCTCCATTATTGCTAATGTACAATGTAAGATATATCTAACCTATATACGGAGCCCTTTCACATCCACTAATCCAAGCTTGACAATACAGAGGAAATGAAAGGACTCTGTATAAGAATGTATTGCTACCCTGTGTTTGTTACTATTGCGCATGCGCGAAATGTGCACGAGCTTACAATAGATTAGCTCTGCACCGAAGACTAACGCATGCGCAATAAGGACTTATTACGTAATGAGAAGAGGGTGGGTCCCCCCCGTGGTTAGAGCCGTTATTGGCTATTAGGACGTCAATCAAAAAGGTCAGCAACAGAGTGCGAATGCCGGGCGGAGGACGATTTAGCCGCAAATTGATATAAATTAATGAAAATAAAGGTATCCATTTAAAAACTTTAAATTTGATGAATGAAACGCAAGTTTTTTATTGATAATTGTTACACTGCTGTTTAGAACGAAGGCTGAGTTTACATTCACTTTAAGGTGGATTTCCTCTTTCTTTCCCTGTGCACCCTCTTCAACACTACTAAATGCACCCACTTCAATATTTCATTCTCTTGAATTTTACCAACACTTGCAAGGCTTTATAGTTCCATAAAAAAATCATTATTTAAAAATATACAAATTAATGAAAAAATAATAAAAAAATATTAAAAATAAAAATGAAAAAATAATTAGAATTTTTTTTTTTTGTACTAAGGAGTCTATGATAGTTTTTAATTAGAACATGTTTTTAATTTGTGCTTGTGTTACTCTTAACATAAACGGTGAGATATCTAATTGGGTGTTTTAAATAGGATAAGTTTGGCTTATTTGAGCATTTGTTCTTGCAAATTTCTATTTCTCTCTGATAATTTTAAACTTTATATTTGACATATGTGAGGTTCCTTTATTTCAAGTGTCTAAACATTATTTATAGGATATAGTGTGCATTTGTGCAAAAAGTGCTAAAGGTGCTGATTATTGGATATTTGTGGAAGTCTAAAATAGAAAGATGGTGTGTATTAGTCTAACAAGAATGGTGATATATCTAGTTCTGAATTCAGCCCTTTTGGAAATAAGGTGTTATATTTAAAAATGAACTCTGCTTCTTTGAGTAAAAGTTTTTTCTGGATATCTCCTCCCCTCCAATGATTTTTTACTTTGTATATTCCCCAATAAGACATGTCTTTAGTTTTGCCTTTATGGACATTTTTAAAATGTTTGTAGAGATATGTATCCTCATTTCCATTTTCTATATTAGAAATGTGCTCCCTTATTCGATCTCTTACTGCCCTTTTTGTTTCTCCAAAATAGAACATATTGCAAGTACATTTTAAAATGTAAATAATACCTTTATTAGTACATCTGATTAGTTCTTTTATTTGTATGTATCTTATGTGCTCCCTATCTGTATATTGCTTTGTTTTTTACTGTGTTTACATGCTTTATAAGAATAGCACAGAAAAAATCCGGCTATTTTTTGTCCATGAAGGGTTTTTTGTATCAGATTTTTTGGTTTATTTTGTTTTTTCATTTCACTAGGGGCAAGTAATGATTATAAGTTGGCTGCTTTCTTAAAGACAAAGCTAGGGTTCTTTGATATTTTTTCTCCCAGTACATCGTCCTCTTTAATCAAGTGCCAATGTTTTCTGACAATTTTTTAAATCAAATTATGGTCAATATTATAGTCTGTAACAAATGGGACCTTTATTGTGTCCGTGTCTGTGGGTGTTTTCTCTTTATATACCAGCAGAGATTCTCTATCTATATTCTTGGCTCTTTCTAACGCTCTTTTGGTGTTTTCAATATTATAGCCTCTAGATGTAAATCTTTCCACTAAAGTGCCTACCTGTTCCTCAAAATCTATTGATCTTGAGCAGTTCTTCCTTACTCTTAAACATTGACCTATGGGAATATTATTTTTCCATGTATCTAAATGACAGCTATTGGCATGTAGATAATTATTGCAGTCAACCTTTTTGAAATGGGTTCTTTTTTCAATTTTGTTATTTAGGGAAATAATTTCTAGATCTAAGAACACAATTGACTCCTTGCTATAATTATATGTAAAGTTTAAGCCATAATTATTTTTATTCATCTCTTCAATCATTTTAATAAGGTCGTTCTCCGTTCCCTTCCAGATTAATATAAGGTCATCGATGTATCTTTTAAAGAGCACAAGGTTTGCACCATAGCCACCCGAACCCAGAAACTCCTCTTCCCAGAAGATAACCATCTATCTTTATCTACAAAAATATGTGGTGAAGTTAAATTCATACTTAAGAGACTCTACTCAGATATTAAACATATTAAACACTTTAAAATGGGAAGAAGACATGTATTTGGTTACATGTGATGTAACATCACTGTATACAGTGATCAACCACACACAAGGTCTTGAAGCAGTCAAACATTATTTAAAGCAGGATAAAGATATGCCAGCGGCACATGGAGAGTTTATTCTAAATAGCATAAAGTTTATTCTTGAAAATAATTACTTCTCATTTGATGAGAAATTCTATCTCCAAATAGAGGGAACAGCAATGGGCACAAGGTTTGCACCTAGCTACGCGTACCTATTTATGGGCTTCTGGGAAGAGGAGTTTCTGGGTTCGGGTGGCTATGGTGCAAACCTTGTGCTCTTTAAAAGATACATCTAGAGGCTATAATATTGAAAACACCAAAAGAGCGTTAGAAAGAGCCAAGAATATAGATAGAGAATCTCTGCTGGTATATAAAGAGAAAACACCCACAGACACAATAAAGGTCCCATTTGTTACAGACTATAATATTGACCATAATTTGATTAAAAAAATTGTCAGAAAACATTGGCACTTGATTAAAGAGGACGATGTACTGGGAGAAAAAATATCAAAGAACCCTAGCTTTAAGAAAGCAGCCAACTTAAAATCATTACTTTGTCTTTAAGAAAGCAGCCAACTTAAAATCATTACTTGCCCCTAGTGAAATGAAAAAACAAAATAAACCAAAAAATCTGATACAAAAAAACCTTCATGGACAAAAAATAGCTGGATTTTTTCTGTGCTATTCTTAGAAAGCATGTAAACACAGTAAAAAACAAAGCACTATACAGATAGGGAGCACAGAAGATACATACAAATAAAAGAACTAATCAGATGTACTAATAAAGGTATTATTTACATTTTAAAATGTACTTGCAATATGTTCTATTTTGGAGAAACAAAAAGGGCAGTACGAGATCGAATAAGGGAGCACATTTCTAATATAGAAAATGGAAATGAGGATACATATCTCTACAAACATTTTAAAAATGTCCATAACGGCAAAACTAAAGACATGTCTTATTGGGGGATATACAAAGTAAAAAATCATTGGAGGGGAGGAGATATCCAGAAAAAAACTTTTACTCAAAGAAGCAGAGTTCATTTTTAAATATAACACCTTATTTCCAAAAGGGCTGAATTCAGAACTAGATATATCACCATTCTTGTTAGACTAATACACACCATCTTTCTATTTTAGACTTCCACAAATATCCAATAATCAGCACCTTTAGCACTTTTTGCACAAATGCACACTATATCCTATAAATAATGTTTAGACACTTGAAATAAAGGAACCTCACATATGTCAAATATAAAGTTAAAAATTATCAGAGAGAAATAGAAATTTGCAAGAACAAATGCTCAAATAAGCCAAACTTATCCTATTTAAAACACCCAATTAGATATCTCACCGTTTATGTTAGAGTAACACAAGCACAAATTAAAAACATGTTCTAATTAAAAACTATCATAGACTCCTTAGTACAAAAAAAAAAATTCTAATTATTTTTTCATTTTTATTTTTAATATTTTTTTATTATTTTTTTATTAATTTGTATATTTTTAAATAATAAATAATGATTTTTTATGGAACTATAAAGCCTTGCAAGTGTTGGTAAAATTCAAGAGAATTAAATATTGAAGTGGGTGCATTTAGTAGTGTTGAAGAGGGTGCACAGGGAAAGAAAGAAGAAATCCACCTTAAAAGATGAAGAAGCTGATACATATTATTACAATCCATCTTAATTGCAAGACTTGCAATCCAGCCAATTAGGAAAGGACTGTCCCTTTAAAAGAAAGGTGCATAATGGTCTAAGGTCATTCTTGATAAAGCTCCATAAGGGAGTGAAACGCGTTGAAGTGAGCGGACCCTGCACCAGAGTTCTACCAATATCTGACAACCCGGGTTGATTTTTATTAACATAAATTGGAACTGTTCCTGGTAACAGAATACATTGTCGGATGAAAATAACCTGCGTGCCTGAGCACTAAGAGCAGGTCACTACAAGATAAGGGACTTGTCCTAAAGTTCTCCAATACTGGCGACATCTGATGACTTTTTACTTGAACATATAACAGCTACAAAGTGGTAACTACCTGAGAGTATCTCCTGGAGAGTGATTGACACTTGTGGGCGGTTTCTGTGGATTACCGGGTGTGACGTCAGACGCCGGCCTCACAGGACAGAGACTAGCCGCGGAACAACGGAAGAGACAAAGCACACCTCACGGCCTTGGATACCGAAACAGAGAGGTATGTTACCACGAGAAGATCTATAAATATTGCCTGACAATACTGTATATGCAGGACGCTTACATAATACCCTGCAGTTTAAGACTCTCTGGACTTAGAGGCACTACGGTGTCATCCAAAATTTTCTTACAGCACCGCTTCAATACTATAATATCCCAACACTATAACATAATCTTAGCTACCAATATACCTTACCAATTGGAGAGGAACTTTCCTAGATAAGATTGGAGCAAGGTTTACTAAACACTGTTTTTATATACAAGGTTTCCTCATTTTCGAACCATTGTAAAAATTGTTAAAATTGATACATTTTATATATTTTACAATTTTTAATAGATACGATTATGTATTTTCGCTGACTTTTGATGCTGTTGGTTGGATCCCCAATATAATAGAGAGACGTCTCTAACAATTGTTCTATATATGTGATTGTGTTATTGTTTATTGTGGCAAATTAAATTTTTATTTTTATTATTAAACATTAGTTTTTAAACACACGTTAAGAGTGTATGTGTAGAATCACTTGGTACTTATCTGTCAAACACTTAATGCACTTTAAGAACCAAATCATATTGCAATAATAGCAGTATCACGATACACACATTAATACCCCTAAGATCTTTAGCTTTTAGCGCCCTTACTACCCCCTTTTAGTATCATATTCTGATTGTGAACTGAAGTAAGCAAGCATGATGTGTCTTTCATCTGCTACATTAAGTTTCCTTGGCCGACCACTGCTTTAGCACAACTAGAAACCCCCCATCTGCCTTGAAATTTCTGCGTAGGAGATGATGATGCAGTATAACTACATTGTGTCTTGTTGCTGTGCTCAGTCTTACCATGGTGTATGACTTTTGATATTAAACTGATTTCAGCAACCGCACCTTGATAGCAGTTTGGCTGTTCTTCAACCTGTTTTATTCCTCCTACACTGCTATTTCTGTTTGTGTTTCACCCTACACATTAAATTAATTAATCAAGCACCTGATTATATTCCTACAAAATATCTGACTTTGTGCATGTGTACATAGAAAAACTGACATTGTTTTGAATGCAAAAAGTGTTCACACAAAATATTGTAATATCTTCTGTTCAATTGCTAATTGATGTAAATTAACTACTAACATTTCAATTTTTTAAAGCATTCTTATTTTATAGCATTTTTTCACATCTACCTAAAACTTTTGCACAGTACTGTACATACAATAATGGTGCAGTTGTCTGGCGACGTTACCAAACCCTGGAAACCCAGAAGAGCCGGGAAGGAGAAGATGGCTTAAAGGGACAGGAAACCCCGACATTTTATTTCATGATTTGGATAGAACATACAATTTAAAAAAAAATCTTTTCAATTTACTTCTATTATCAAATTTGCTTCATTATCTTGTTATCCTTTGCTGAAGGAAGAGCACTGCACTACTGGCAGCTAGCTTACCACATCTAGATAGCCAAACACAAGAGACAAAAGTATGCAGGTACGAATCAGCAGCTAGCTTACACTAGTGTTGGATATGTGCTTATTCTACCAAAAAAAATTAAGCACATTTGAAAATAGAAGTGAATTTAAAAGTGTCTTAAAATGACATGCTCTATCTGATTCATAGTTTAATTAATTTTGTAATTTTGTCTTTCCTATCCCTTTAAGGGAGCTGGAATGGTATAGTTTGAATCTGCTGGCTTCCCTGAAAAAAAGATATATAATATGTGTGGGTTTCTGGCTGAAAAATGACCTACAGTGAAGTCTAAATATGAGCATCTAAAAAATTGCAAAACAGTTCAGCACAGGGGTAGAAATGGCACAGCAGTTAAAGGGTTAATTGTCCATTATTTACAATAAATAATCTACAGCCATTATTTATTTTTCTTGCTTTTACTGTAGAATACCCCTGAGAATTGTGCTTGCCATATGATCCATAGAGAGGCAGGAAGTCAAAGACTACATACATATACACACATACAGGCACACGTTTTTGTTAAAAGTTATTCATTTTATCAGTGCTTTATGGAGGTTTTTCTGTTTAATTTGTATTTATCAGCCAAGGATTATGTTTTTGTTATAGTTATTATATATATATATATATATATATATATATATAGACAGGATAATGCCTAAATTACTTTGATATTTTATTGAAATAACAACTAGGAATAATAAATTATATTACCTTACGGCAGCCACACCATGTCCTACTTCATGTATTACACCGCTAATAAGGATTGCAGAGAAGAAATATGTCAGCTGGCTGATGGGCAGATTTACACCAGGCACCTATTAGAAAAGGCGAAACGCCACAAGGGTATAAATAATACATTGTATAATATAGACTAGACAGCAGCTGCAACAAAAATAAGTATCTGCCTTATGGCAACACAGAACTTGCCTCTAAAAAATAGTACTTGCTCTGTTCTGGGTATATTTACCAGAATTATTATGAAATCTTAAGAGTCACATAATGTTGAAAATCACTGCATAGTGCGTTATAGTGTTGCTTAGAACAATTCGTTTTTTGTAGGTTTAAAAAAAAATGCAGTTCCATTAAATCACTATTTGATCATTTGGACTTACTAATGTATAATGTCCTTTGTAAAATTAAATTTTAAAAAAATGTATTTAAACTTATCAAATGAGCCATTTTAATTAGTATAAAAAGGTCATTTTGTTTGTAAAATAGAATACCCTCAATAGTTATTCCACTAAGGGTGCCCTCCTTATAAATACCGGACAACCAGCAGGTTATCTAGGGATAGTGGTAAGTAGTATCATGATCAGCTTTAGGTTAAATCCCATGAACCTGAATCTAATTTGCCTGCAGTCACTGTGAGCACTCAGATCATTTCCCTATAACTCATGCCAGCCATTTGCCCATATGGGATCACAGGCCAGACCCCATCGCCTGCAGCCCTTGTGAGTTATTTGCTTATTTTAGACCTCAGATCAGGCTGATTGCCCTGTAATCCTACACACCAAATACTCAGAAGTGACCCCAGATTTGACCCAGTTAGTCAAGTGTCCAGTTTTAGAACATTAAAAGGGATTGAGACCCAAATTTTCTTCATGATTCAGACAGCTCACGCAAATTTTAAACAACTTTTCTAATTACTTCTATTAACAAATTTGGGTTAATTCTCTTTGCATCCTTTGTTGAAGGAGCAGCAATTCACTACTGGCAGCTAGAACCTGTACCTGAACTACGAAAGAAACATTTTTGGTTTCATGGCCATTTAATTTTACTAGACATGCAGCACCTGGCAACCCTATCTACCAATATTGGTGACAGTTACAATTAAAATACCTTTCTCTTTCTATAAAATACAAATATGTATGTTAATGAAATAGACATAACAGTGGTACAAATTTACTAAACCGTTACTTGAATTGTTTTGAGATTTTATGAACACTTCATTAGATATCTATATGGGGACTTGTTTGTGTATTAAAAATGCACTATTTAAATAAAAATAAAAAATAAATCATGAGATTGGATACACTGAACAAATAAAATAAATCAATCAAGTGTTATGGACTGAAAACATTTTACACTATTAAAAATACAATTACATTAAATGTATTAACTTTTTGTGCGTGAGTTGTATCATTCTGGATCACTGTTCAACATGACTCACCACAACTTGAAGCATTCGATCATTCTGGGTCCCTGGGCTCTCTGACATCATCTGACTTAGTGTTTGTATAAGTGTTTTGCCCAGAAGTATTATGGATCCAAACATTGCAATAATTCCAAACACCATACCCAAGCTGAACCTAAAAAAAGCAAAATGATTCACAAGGCAGGTTACTTTTCTTACTGTGACACAAAACATTGTTTGTAGCATCTATCTTTCCACGCTATTCATTTAGTTTAAAGAGATGCCCCTAGTCTTCCTTATGTATTTGTAGAAATGTTTATATGGACAACAAAATAGTAGGATATGCCACTAGACTGAGCCAAAAAAAAGAGAAATGCTAAATAATCCCTAAATAGTATCACTGCAGGTGTGGAAAATCTTTGGCACAGGTGTTGGAACTCCCTGGCAACCATACTGATAGGAATCATTGGCTGTAATGCTTTACAAATTAATTATTTTTCTTATGGATCCATACTACATATAAGCAATTAAGTTTTAAGGGTCATTCGAGCCAAAATTGGATTCTACATAGATGCATGTCAGTTTGGAATAGAAACATTTTTGTAATATACATTTATTAGCAAAAATGCTTCTATTAAAAGCTGTTTCAAAAGTGTATTTAAGTATGTACCGTGCACCAGCATTTAATCACAGCACTTGCTTAGAGAGCCTAAGGTGCTCCTACTATATGGTATACTCAATTTGTTAATTGCCAACTTCATACAAGCCCCACTGGTGCTCTGAGCAGCTGCAATATTTAAAATGCTGGTGCACTGAGAATATCTAGCTATGCTTCATATGCACGTGCAGAGAAAAATGTTAACACTAAAACAGTGATAACTTTTGCTAGAAGCATTTTTCGCTAATACATGTATAACAGAATTTATGCTTACCTGATAAATTACTTTCTCCAACGGTGTGTCCGGTCCACGGCGTCATCCTTACTTGTGGGATATTCTCTTCCCCAACAGGAAATGGCAAAGAGCCCAGCAAAGCTGGTCACATGATCCCTCCTAGGCTCCGCCTTCCCCAGTCATTCGACCGACGTAAAGGAGGAATATGCATAGGAGAAATCATATGATACCGTGGTGACTGTAGTTAGAGAAAATAATTCATCAGACCTGATTAAAAAACCAGGGCGGGCCGTGGACCGGACACACCGTTGGAGAAAGTAATTTATCAGGTAAGCATAAATTCTGTTTTCTCCAACATAGGTGTGTCCGGTCCACGGCGTCATCCTTACTTGTGGGAACCAATACCAAAGCTTTAGGACACGGATAATGGGAGGGAGCAAATCAGGTCACCTAGATGGAAGGCACCACGGCTTGCAAAACCTTTCTCCCAAAAATAGCCTCCGAAGAAGCAAAAGTATCAAATTTGTAAAATTTGGTAAAAGTGTGCAGAGAAGACCAAGTCGCTGCCTTACATATCTGATCAACAGAAGCCTCGTTCTTGAAGGCCCATGTGGAAGCCACGGCCCTAGTGGAGTGAGCTGTGATTCTTTCAGGAGGCTGCCGTCCGGCAGTCTCATAAGCCAATCGGATGATGCTTTTAAGCCAAAAAGAGAGAGAGGTAGAAGTTGCTTTTTGACCTCTACTTTTACCAGAATAAACAACAAACAAGGAAGATGTTTGTCTGAAATACTTTGTAGCCTCTAAATAGAATTTTAGAGCACGAACTACATCCAAATTGTGTAACAAACGTTCCTTCTTTGAAACTGGATTCGGACACAAAGAAGGTACAACTATCTCCTGGTTAATATTTTTGTTAGAAACAACTTTCGGAAGAAAACCAGGTTTAGTACGCAAAACCACCTTATCTGCATGGAACACCAGATAAGGAGGAGAACACTGCAGAGCAGATAACTCTGAAACTCTTCTTGCAGAAGAAATTGCAACCAAAAACAAAACTTTCCAAGATAATAACTTGATATCAACGGAATGTAGGGGTTCAAACGGAACCCCCTGAAGAACTGAAAGAACTAAATTGAGACTCCAAGGAGGAGTCAAAGGTTTGTAAACAGGCTTGATTCTAACCAGAGCCTGAACAAAAGCTTGAACATCTGGCACAGCCGCCAGCTTTTTGTGAAGTAAAACAGATAAAGCAGAAATCTGTCCCTTCAAAGAACTTGCAGATAATCCTTTCTCCAAACCTTCTTGAAGAAAGGATAGAATCTTAGGAATTTTTATCTTGTTCCATGGGAATCCTTTAGATTCACACCAACAGATATATTTTTTCCATATTTTATGGTAGATTTTTCTAGTTACAGGCTTTCTAGCCTGAACAAGAGTATCAATGACAGAATCTGAGAACCCTCGCTTTGATAAAATCAAACGTTCAATCTCCAAGCAGTCAGTTGGAGCGAGGCCAGATTCGGATGTTCGAACGGACCCTGAACAAGAAGGTCCTGTCTCAAAGGTAGCTTCCATGGTGGAGCCGATGACATATTCACCAGGTCTGCATACCAAGTCCTGCGTGGCCACGCAGGAGCTACCAAGATCACCGATACCCTCTCCTGTTTGATCCTGGCTACCAGCCTGGGAATGAGAGGAAACGGTGGGAACACATAAGCTAGGTTGAAGGTCCAAGGTGCTACTAGTGCATCCACTAGAGTCGCCTTGGGATCCCTGGATCTGGACCCGTAGCAAGGAACCTTGAAGTTCTGACGAGACGCCATCAAATCCATGTCTGGAATGCCCCACAATTGAATTATTTGGGCAAAGATTTCCGGATGGAGTTCCCACTCCCCCGGATGAAATGTCTGACGACTCAGAAAATCCGCTTCCCAATTTTCCACTCCTGGGATGTGGATTGCAGACAAGTGGCAGGAGTGATTCTCCGCCCATAGAATTATTTTGGTCACTTCTTCCATCGCCAGGGAACTTCTTGTTCCCCCCTGATGGTTGATATACGCAACAGTCGTCATGTTGTCTGATTGAAACCTTATGAATTTGGCCTTTGCTAGCTGAGGCCAAGCCTTGAGAGCATTGAATATCGCTCTCAGTTCCAGAATATTTATCGGGAGAAGAGATTCTTCCCGAGACCAAAGACCCTGAGCTTTCAGGGGTTCCCAGACCGCGCCCCAGCCCACCAGACTGGCGTCGGTCGTGACAATGACCCACTCTGGTCTGCGGAAGCTCATCCCTTGTGACAGGTTGTCCAGGGTCAGCCACCAACGGAGTGAATCTCTGGTCCTCTGATCTACTTGTATCGTCGGAGACAAGTCTGTATAATCCCCATTCCACTGACAGAGCATGCACAGTTGTAATGGTCTTAGATGAATTCGCGCAAAAGGAACTATGTCCATTGCCGCGACCATCAAACCTATTACTTCCATGCACTGCGCTATGGAAGGAAGAAGAACAGAATGAAGTACTTGACAAGAGCTTAGAAGTTTTGATTTTCTGGCCTCTGTCAGAAAAATCTTCATTTCTAAGGAGTCTATTATTGTTCCCAAGAAGGGAACACTTGTTGACGGGGATAGAGAACTTTTTTCTACGTTCACTTTCCACCCGTGAGATCTGAGAAAGGCCAGGACAATGTCCGTATGAGCCTTTGCTTGAGGCAGAGACGACGCTTGAATCAGTATGTCGTCCAAGTAAGGTACTACTGCAATGCCCCTTGGTCTTAGCACCGCTAGAAGGGACCCTAGTACCTTGGTGAAAATTCTTGGAGCAGTGGCTAATCCGAATGGAAGTGCCACAAACTGGTAATGCTTGTCCAGAAAGGCGAACCTTAGGAACCGATGATGTTCCTTGTGGATAGGAATATGTAGATACGCATCCTTTAAATCCACCGTGGTCATGAATTGACCTTCCTGGATGGTAGGAAGAATTGTCCGAATGGTTTCCATTTTGAACGATGGAACCCTGAGAAATTTGTTTAGGATCTTGAGATCTAAGATTGGTCTGAATGTTCCCTCTTTTTTGGGAACTATGAACAGATTGGAGTAGAATCCCATCCCTTGTTCTCCTAATGGAACCGGATGAATCACTCCCATTTTTAACAGGTCTTCTACACAATGTAAGAATGCCTGTCTTTTTATGTGGTCTGAAGACAATTGAGACCTGTGGAACCTTCCCCTTGGGGGTAGCTCCTTGAATTCCAGAAGATAACCTTGGGAGACTATTTCTAGCACCCAAGGATCCAGAACATCTCTTGCCCAAGCCTGAGCGAAGAGAGAAAGTCTGCCCCCCACCAGATCCGGTCCCGGATCGGGGGCCAACATCTCATGCTGTCTTGGTAGCAGTGGCAGGTTTCTTGACCTGCTTACCTTTGTTCCAGCCTTGCATTGGCCTCCAGGCTGGCTTGGTTTGAGAAGTATTACCCTCTTGCTTAGAGGATGTAGAACTTGAGGCTGGTCCGTTTCTGCGAAAGGGACGAAAATTTGGTTTATTCTTAGCCTTAAAAGACCTATCCTGAGGAAGGGCGTGGCCCTTTCCCCCAGTGATATCTGAAATAATCTCTTTCAAGTCAGGGCCAAACAGCGTTTTCCCCTTGAAAGGTATGTTAAGCAATTTGTTCTTGGAGGACGCATCCGCTGACCAAGACTTTAGCCAAAGCGCTCTGCGCGCCACAATAGCAAACCCTGAATTTTTCGCCGCTAATCTAGCTAATTGCAAAGTGGCGTCTAAAGTAAAAGAGTTAGCCAATTTAAGAGCGTGAACTCTGTCCATAATCTCCTCATAAGAAGAATCTTTATCGAGCGACTTTTCTAGTTCATCGAACCAGAAACACGCTGCTGTAGTGACAGGAACAATGCATGAAATTGGTTGTAGAAGGTAACCTTGCTGAACAAACATCTTTTAAAGCAAACCCTCTAATTTTTTATCCATAGGATCTTTGAAAGCACAACTATCTTCTATAGGGATAGTAGTGCGTTTGTTTAAATTAGAAACCGCCCCCTCGACCTTGGGGACTGTCTGCCATAAGTCCTTTCTGGGGTCGACCATAGGAAACAATTTCTTAAATATAGGGGGAGGGACAAAAGGAATGCCGGGCCTTTCCCATTCTTTGTTTACAATGTCCGCCACCCGCTTGGGTATAGGAAAAGCTTCGGGGGGCACCGGGACCTCTAGGAACTTGTCCATCTTACATAATTTCTCTGGAATGACCAAATTGTCACAATCATCCAGAGTAGATAACACCTCCTTAAGCAGAGCGCGGAGATGTTCCAATTTAAATTTGAATGTAATAACATCAGGTTCAGCTTGTTGAGAAATTTTACCTGAATCTGAAATTTCTCCCACAGACAAAACCTCCCTGGCCCCTTCAGACTGGTGTAAGGGCATGTCAGAACCATTATCATCAGCGTCCTCATGCTCTTCAGTATCTAAAACAGAGCAGTCGCGCTTTCGCTGATAAGTGGGCATTTTGGCTAAAATGTTTTTAATAGAATTATCCATTACAGCCGTTAATTGTTGCATAGTAAGAAGTATTGGCGCACTAGATGTACTAGGGGCCTCCTGTGTGGGCAAGACTGGCGTAGACACAGGAGGGGATGATGCAGTACCATGCTTACTCCCCTCACTTGAGGAATCATCTTGGGCATCATTTTCTCTAAATTGTTTGTCACATACATCACATCTATTTAAATGAGAAGGAACCTTGGCTTCCTCACATACAGAACATAGTCTATCTGATAGTTCAGACATGTTAAACAGGCATAAACTTGATGACAAAGTACAAAAAACGTTTTAAAATAAAACCGTTACTGTCACTTTAAATTTTAAACTGAACACACTTTATTACTGAATATGTGAAAAAGTATGAAGGAATTGTTCAAAATTCACCAAAATTTCACCACAGTGTCTTAAAGCCTTAAAAGTATTGCACACCAAATTTGAAAGCTTTAACCCTTAAAATAACGGAACCGGAGCCGTTTTTACATTTAACCCCTATACAGTCCCTGGTATCTGCTTTGCTGAGACCCAACCAACCCCAGAGGGGAATACGATACCAAATGACGCCTTCAGAAAGCTTTTTCTATGTATCTGAGCTCCTCACACATGCATCTGCATGCCTTGCTTCCCAAAAACAACTGCGCATTAATGGCGCAAAAATGAGGCTCTGCCTATGATTAGAAAAGGCCCCCAGTGAAAAAGGTGTCCAATACAGTGCCTGCCGTTTTTTTAACATAATTCCCAAGATTAAAATAACTCCTCAAAGCTATAAACTATTAAAACTGCTTATAAAGTAATCGTTTTAGCCCAGAAAAATGTCTACCAGTCTTTAAAGCCCTTGTGAAGCCCTTTATTCTTAATAATAAAATGGCTTACCGGATCCCATAGGGAAAATGACAGCTTCCAGCATTACCAAGTCTTGTTAGAAATGTGTCATACATCAAGCAGCAAAGTCTGCACACTGTTTCCCCCAACTGAAGTTACTTCATCTCAACAGTCCTGTGTGGAAACAGCCATCGATTTTAGTAACGGTTGCTAAAATCATCTTCCTCTTACAAACAGAAATCTTCATCTATTTTCTGTTTCAGAGTAAATAGTACATACCAGCACTATTTTAAAATAACAAACTCTTGATTGAAGAATAACACTACATTTAAACACCAAAAAAACTCTAAGCCATCTCCGTGGAGATGTTGCCAGTGCAACGGCAAAGAGAATGACTGGGGAAGGCGGAGCCTAGGAGGGATCATGTGACCAGCTTTGCTGGGCTCTTTGCCATTTCCTGTTGGGGAAGAGAATATCCCACAAGTAAGGATGACGCCGTGGACCGGACACACCTATGTTGGAGAAATTGCGAATATGTTTATATTCAAAGATGTAATCTATGGGCATTTAAATTTTGGTTAAAATGTCCCTTTAAGTGTTGACTCAACACTTAAAGGGACATTTTAACCAAAATTTAAATGGGATATTTAAAATAAATAATATATCTCAACACTGTTGAGATATATTATTTATTTTAAATATCCCTTTAAAGGTATAGTAAACCCAAATTTTTTCTCTAATGATTCAGATAGAGCATGCAATTTTTAGCAACTTTCCATTTTACTTCTATTATCAATTTTTCTTCATTCTCTTAATATATCTTTATATGAAAAAGCAATAATGTAAGCTTAGGAGCCGGCCCTTTTTTGGTTCAGCACCCTGGTTAGCACTTGCTGATTGGTGGTGAAATTGGCTACACCAATCTGCAAACACTAACCAGGTGCTGAACCAAAAATGGGCCGGCTCCTAAGTTTACATTCTTGCTTTTAATAGGAGTAAATTAGAAAGTTGCTTAAAATTGCATTCTCTGAATCATTAAAGAAATTGGGTTTAATAACCCTTTAAGTTAAAGGGACACTGTACCCAAAAAATTTCTTTTGTGATTCAGATTGAGCATGAAATTTTAAGCAGCTTTCTAATTTACTCCTATTATCAAATTTTCTTCATTCTCTTGGTATCTTTATTTGAAATGCAAGAATGTAAGTTTAGATGCCGGCCCATTTTTGGTGAACAACCTGGGTTGTCCTTGCTGATTGGTGGATAAATTCATCCACCAATAAAAAAGTGCTGTCCAGAGTACTGAAACCAAAAAAAAGCTTAGATGCCTTCTTTTTCAAATAATGATAGCAAGAGAACGAAGAAAAATTGATAATAGGAGTAAATTAGAAAGTTGCTTAAAATTGTGTGCTCTTTGTGAATTACAAAAGAAAAAAATGTGTGTTCAGTGTCCCTTTAACCCCTTAATGACCACAGCACTTTTCCATTTTCTGTCCGTTTGGGACCAAGGCTATTTTTACATTTTTGCTGTGTTTGTGTTTAGCTGTAATTTCCCTCTTACTCATTTACTGTACCCACACATATTATATACCATTTTTCTCGCCATTAAATTAACTTTCTAAAAATACCATTATTTTCATCATATCTTATAATTTACTATAAAAAAATTTATAAAATATGAGGAAAAAATGGAAAAAAACACACTTTTTTTAACTTTGACCCCCAAAATCTGTTACACATCTACAACCACCAAAAAAAAAACATGCTAAATAGTTTCTAAATTTTGTCCTGAGTTTAGAAATACCTAATATTTACATGTTCTTTGCTTTTTTTGAAAGCTATAGGGCCATAAATACAAGTAGCATTTTGCTATTTCCAAACTACTTTTTTTCAAAATTAGCGCTAGTTACATTGGAACACTAATATCTTTCAGGAATCCCTGAATATCAATTGACATGTATATATTTTTTTTTAGAAGACATCCCAAAGTATTGATCTAGGCCAATTTTGGTATATTTCATGCCACCATTTCACCGCCAAATGCGATCAAATACAAAAAATCGTTCACTTTTTCACAAACTTTCGGTTTCTCACTGAAATTATTTACAAACAGCTTGTGCAATTATGGCACAAATGGTTGTAAATGCTTCTCTGGGATCCCCTTTGTTCAGAAATAGCAGACATATATGGCTTTGGCATTGCTTTTTGGTAATTAGAAGGCCGCTAAATGCCGCTGAGCACCACACGTGTATTATGCCCAGCAGTGCAGGGGTTAATTAGGGAGCTTGTAGGGAGCTTGTATGGTTAATTTTAGCTTTAGTGTAGTGTAGTAGACAACCCAAAGTATTGATCTAGGCCCATTTTGGTATATTTCATGCCACCATTTCACCGCCAAATGCGATCAAATAAAAAAAAAACGTAAAATTTTTCACAATTTTAGGTTTCTCACTGAAATTATTTACAAACAGCTTGTGCAATTATGGCACAAATGGTTGTAAATGCTTTTCTGGGATCCCCTTTGTTCAGAAATAGCAGATATATATGACTTTGGCGTTGCTTTCTGGTAATTAGAAGGCCGCAAAATGCTGCTGCGCATCACACGTGTATTATGGCTAGCAGTGAAGGGGTTAATTAGGAAGTTTGTAGGGAGCTTGCAGGATTAATTTTAGCTTTAGTGTAGAGATCAGCCTCCCACCTGACACATCAGACCCCCTGATCCCTCCCAAACAGCTCCCTTCCCTCCCCCACCCCACAATTGTCCCCGCCATCTTAAGTACTGGCAGAAAGTCTGCCAGTACTAAAATAAAAGCTTTTTGGGGGGTTTAGGTTTTTAAAAAAAAAATTAAAAAAAAAATTCTTCTGCTGTGTAGGACCCCCCTTAGCCTCCAACCTCCCTGATCCCCCCCAAAACAGCTCTGTAACCTTCCCCATCTGCCTTATTGGGGGCCATCTTGGGTACTGGCAGCTGTCTGCCAGTACCCAGCTTGCACAAAAAAGGGCTTTTTTTTCTTTTTTTTTCTTCTGTAGTGTAGCTTCCAAGGCAGGGAAAAGGGTTTCAATAGCCCACAAAGAGTATAAAGTAGTTAATACAACGTTTAATCCCCAGTATTAAAAGGGACAGTCAAGTCTAAAAAAAACTTTCATGATTCAAATAGAGAACTTTCCAATTTCTTTTATCACCAATTTTGCTTTGTTCTCTTGGTATTCTTAGTTAAAAGCTAAACCTAGTAAGTTCATATGCTAATTTCTTAGACCTTGAAGGCCACCTCTGCATTTGACAGTTTTTCACCACTAGAGGGCGTTAGTTCATGTGTTTAATATAGATAACATTGAGCTCATGCACGTGAATTTACTGAGGAGTGAGCACTGATTGGCTAAAATGCAAGTCTGTCAAAAGAAATGAAATAAGGGGGCAGTCTGCAGAGGCTTATATACAAGGTAATCACAGAGGTAAAACATGTATTATTATAACTGTGTTGGTTATGCAAAACTAAGGAATGGGTAATTAAAGGATTATATATCTTTTAAAAACAACAAAAATTCTGGTGTTGTCTGTCCCTTTAAATAAAATGAATTACTTTGTAAGCAGAAAAGTTAAACCATATATGGAAAGGTAAACAAACTTAAAGTGATGTGAACTCTCCCCTTTTTAAAATCAGATCCAGAATGTTAGTGATATTTTAGATGCAGTTTAATTCATCAGTTGTAATGAAGTTGTCCTATAACTTACTTTTTACTATAGATATCAAATTCTAATATCCCTTGCTCCTCCGCCCACTTCAAAAGTCAATTTTTCTGTGAGCTAACAGTTTGAATTGTTGTCCAATCAGCGCTCTCCCCATATGGCGCTTTTGTTGTAGCTAGAGCGCTGATTGGAGAACAATTCAAACCGTTAGCTTGCAGAAATACTGACTTTTGAAATGGTCGACGGAGCGTGGGGTATTTGATTTTCATATATATATTAAAAAGCCGTTATAGGGCAACTTCATTACAACATATATCACCAATAATCCGGATCCGATTATATAAAGGGGAGAGTTAACCATCACTTAAAGTAAAGAACTTTAGGAAGGCCTGCCAATCTACTTCACTCCCAAAGTATTCAAGGCTGATACTCTAGAACCCAATAGGGGAGAAAAAAGGAAGGAGTTGACACTGAACTGAAGAAAAAAAGAAAAATACAGCAAATGTGTTTTGGCAAATATATACGGATGGTTGTCAATCTAAAGTGTAGATAAAAAACAAAAGTTCTACCATCTCGCTTTTTAAAAAGGGTCAGGCGGGGGGCGGAGTTAACCGTCAAGCTGAAGAGACGTGCATTAGAGGAGCTCTCTCTTGCTATTACATTTTAAATATACATAAGTAATTCTTAATATCTATATAGTGACTCTTTTTGTTAGTCATTACTTTTAGAACATATACTGGAGGTATTTGAGTGATTTGTGCAACTGAACGAACAGAAATTTGTGCGCTGTGTGCGCTCTCAAACGGCACCGGTCTGACTGAGGGGAATTGCTCCACGACATCTGCCTATCGACACAACTGGCTGCCTGGCACCTGAGATCGGACTCCGGTCTGACCACCTACTGACCTTCTGATCACACATCACTACTGCCCGGAGGGTCGGGGCTCCGCTCCGGAGCAGCAACCTATCACCGCATGCAGAACTGTTAAGTGGCGGCACCTAGCCCTAAGAACTAATTACCCTTTGGCTTCTACCTCTATCCCTGGGGGACACCTCACCCCTGCTCCCGGCTAGATTCCGGACGAAACACATGTGGGCTTATGGCGGAGTTTAGCGCTGCTCACTCTTTGGCGCGAACTCGCCATTTTGAGGCCTGACCTTCTTCAAGACCTGCCAATCCCAAGCGGAGTAAACTGAAGCGGCCTGCAAACCAACAAACGAACATCAAGGAGGGTAAGAACTTATCTTTATGGATTACACTGTAATGGTTTTACTCAACGGATCACATACTGGGGGAAAAACAGAAAATTAAAACTAAAGTGAAAACAAGATACACTACTTAATAATCAGCTTTATTGTCCAAGTTACTTCCAAGCTCCCATGCACTGATCACTTTAATTAAACACCTATATTTCATACCGGAATACTGATTTTTGGGACTAAAACTGCAGTGTGTGGATTTAGCATACTTCTCATACTTTGGACAAGAGATTTCCCGGAGCTGAGGAATCACTATACTTTATTTTCTCATAATCACTTTGAAAGCCCCTTAATCCTAGGCTGGGGATAGAAGAAACATAATTTATGCTTACCTGATAAATTCCTTTCTTCTGTAGTGTGATCAGTCCACGGGTCATCATTACTTCTGGGATATTACTCCTCCCCAACAGGAAGTGCAAGAGGATTCACCCAGCAGAGCTGCATATAGCTCCTCCCCTCTACGTCACTCCCAGTCATTCGACCAAGGACCAACGAGAAAGGAAAAGCCAAGGGTGAAGTGGTGACTGGAGTATAAATTAAAAAATATTTACCTGCCTTAAAAACAGGGCGGGCCGTGGACTGATCACACTACAGAAGAAAGGAATTTATCAGGTAAGCATAAATTATGTTTTCTTCTGTTAAGTGTGATCAGTCCACGGGTCATCATTACTTCTGGGATACCAATACCAAAGCAAAAGTACACGGATGACGGGAGGGATAGGCAGGCTCTTTATACAGAAGGAACCACTGCCTGAAGAACCTTTCTCCCAAAAATAGCCTCCGATGAAGCAAAAGTGTCAAATTTGTAAAATTTGGAAAAAGTATGAAGCGAAGACCAAGTTGCAGCCTTGCAAATCTGTTCAACAGAGGCCTCATTCTTGAAGGCCCAAGTGGAAGCCACAGCTCTAGTAGAATGAGCTGTAATTCTTTCAGGAGGCTGCTGTCCAGCAGTCTCATAAGCTAAACGAATTATGCTACGAAGCCAAAAAGAAAGAGAGATAGCGGAATCTTTTTGACCTCTCCTCTGCCCAGAGTAAATGACAAACAGAGAAGACGTTTGTCGAAATTCCTTAGTTGCCTGTAAGTAAAATTTTAGAGCACGGACTACATCCAGGTTGTGCAGTAGACGTTCCTTCTTTGAAGAAGGATTTGGGCATAAAGAAGGAACAACAATCTCTTGATTGATATTCCTGTTAGTAACTACCTTAGGTAAGAACCCAGGTTTAGTACGCAGGACTACCTTATCCGAATGAAAAATCAAATAAGGAGAATCACAATGTAAGGCTGATAATTCAGAGACTCTTCGAGCCGAGGAAATAGCCATTAAAAATAGAACTTTCCAAGATAACAACTTTATATCAATGGAATGAAGGGGTTCAAACGGAACGCCCTGTAAAACATTAAGAACAAGGTTTAAACTCCATGGTGGAGCAACAGTTTTAAACACAGGCTTAATCCTGGTCAAAGCCTGACAAAAAGCCTGGACGTCAGGAACTTCTGACAGACGTTTGTGTAACAGAATGGACAGAGCTGAGATCTGTCCCTTTAATGAACTAGCAGATAAACCCTTTTCTAAACCTTCTTGTAGAAAAGACAATATCCTAGGAATCCTAACCTTACTCCAAGAGTAACCTTTGGATTCACACCAATATAGGTATTTACGCCATATCTTATGGTAAATCTTTCTGGTAACAGGTTTCCTAGCCTGTATTAAGGTATCAATAACTGACTCAGAAAACCCACGTCTTGATAAAATCAAGCGTTCAATTTCCAAGCAGTCAGCTTCAGAGAAGTTAGATTTTGATGTTTGAAGGGACCCTGTATCAGAAGGTCCTGTTTCAGAGGTAGAGACCAAGGTGGACAGGATGACATGTCCACCAGGTCTGCATACCAAGTCCTGCGTGGCCACGCAGGTGCTATTAGAATCACTGATGCTCTCTCTTGTTTGATTCTGGCAATCAATCGAGGAAGCAACGGGAAGGGTGGAAACACGTAAGCCATCCTGAAGTCCCAAAGTGCTGTCAGAGCATCTATCAGGACTGCTCCTGGATCCCTGGATCTGGACCCGTAACGAGGAAGCTTGGCGTTCTGTCGAGACGCCATGAGATCTATCTCTGGTTTGCCCCAACGTCGCAGTATTTGGGCAAAGACCTCCGGATGAAGTTCCCACTCCCCCGGATGAAAAGTCTGACGACTTAAGAAATCCGCCTCCCAGTTCTCCACTCCCGGGATGTGGATTGCTGACAGGTGGCAAGAGTGAGACTCTGCCCAGAGAATTATCTTTGATACATCATAGCTAGGGAGCTTCTTGTCCCTCCCTGATGGTTGATGTAAGCTACAGTCGTGATGTTGTCCGACTGAAACCTGATGAACCCCCGAGTTGTCAACTGGGGCCAAGCCAGGAGGGCATTGAGAACTGCTCTCAATTCCAGAATGTTTATTGGCAGGAGACTCTCCTCCTGATTCCATTGTCCCTGAGCCTTCAGAGAATTCCAGACGGCACCCCAACCTAGAAGGCTGGCGTCTGTTGTTACAAATGTCCAGTCTGGTCTGCTGAATGGCATCCCCCTGGACAGATGTGGCCGAGAAAGCCACCATAGAAGAGAATTTCTGGTCTCTTGATCCAGATTCAGAGAAGGGGATAAATCTGAGTAATCCCCATTCCACTGACTTAGCATGCACAGTTGCAGCGGTCTGAGGTGTAAGCGTGCAAAGGGTACTATGTCCATTGCCGCTACCATTAAGCCGATTACCTCCATGCATTGAGCCACTGACGGGTGTTGAATGGAATGTAGGGTGCGGCAAGCACTTTGAAGTCTTGTTAGCCTGTCCTCTGTCAGGTAAATCTTCATTTCTACAGAATCTATAAGAGTCCCCAGGAAGGGAACTCTTGTGAGTGGAACGAGTGAACTTTTCTTTTCGTTCACCTTCCATCCATGTGACCTTAGAAATGCCAGCACTAACTCTGTATGAGACTTGGCAGTTTGAAAGCTTGAAGCTTGTATCAGAATGTCGTCTAGGTATGGAGCTACCGAGATTCCCCGCGGTCTTAGTACCGCCAGAAGAGCACCCAGAACCTTTGTGAAGATTCTTGGAGCTGTAGCCAATCCGAATGGAAGAGCCACAAACTGGTAATGCCTGTCTAGGAAGGCAAACCTTAGGTACCGATAATGATCTTTGTGAATCGGTATGTGAAGGTAAGCATCTTTTAAATCTACAGTGGTCATGTACTGACCCTCTTGGATCATAGGTAAAATTGTCCGAATAGTCTCCATCTTGAACGATGGAACTCTTAGGAATTTGTTTAGGATCTTTAAGTCCAGGATTGGTCTGAAAGTTCCCTCTTTTTTGGGAACCACAAACAGATTTGAGTAAAACCCCTGTCCCTGTTCCGATCGTGGAACTGGATGGATTACTCCCATTAACAAGAGCTCTTGTACGCAGCGTAGAAACGCCTCTTTCTTTGTCTGGATTGTTGACAATCTTGACAGATGAAATCTCTCTCTTGGAGGAGAGTATTTGAAGTCCAGAAGGTATCCCTGAGATATTATCTCTAGCGCCCAGGGATCCTGGACATCTCTTGCCCAAGCCTGGGCGAAGAGAGAAAGTCTGCCCCCCACTAGATCCGATCCCGGATCGGGGGCCCTCAATTCATGCTGTTTTAGGGGCAGCAGCAGGTTTCCTGGCCTGCTTGCCCTTGTTCCAGGACTGGTTAGGTTTCCAGCCTTGTCTGTAGCGAGCAACAGCTCCTTCCTGTTTTGGTGCAGAGGAAGTTGATGCTGCTCCTGCTTTGAAATTATGAAAGGAACGAAAATTAGACTGTCTAGCCTTAACTTTGGCTTTGTCCTGAGGCAGGGCATGGCCTTTACCTCCTGTAATGTCAGCGATAATCTCTTTCAACCCGGGCCCGAATAAGGTCTGCCCTTTGAAAGGTATATTAAGCAATTTAGACTTAGAAGTAACATCAGCTGACCAGGATTTTAGCCACAGCGCCCTGCGTGCCTGAATGGCGAATCCTGAATTCTTCGCCGTAAGTTTAGTAAGATGTACTACGGCCTCCAAAATGAATGAATTAGCTAGTTTAAGGACTCTAAGCCTGTCCGTAATGTCGTCCAGAGTAGCTGAACCAATGTTCTCTTCCAGAGACTCAATCCAGAATGCCGCTGCAGCCGTGATCGGCGCAATGCATGCAAGGGGTTGCAATATAAAACCTTGTTGAACAAACATTTTCTTAAGGTAACCCTCTAACTTTTTATCCATTGGATCTGAAAAAGCACAGCTATCCTCCACCGGGATAGTGGTACGCTTAGCTAAGGTAGAAACTGCTCCCTCCACCTTAGGGACCGTTTGCCATAAGTCCCTTGTGGTGGCGTCTATTGGAAACATTTTTCTAAATATCGGAGGGGGTGAGAACGGCACACCGGGTCTATCCCACTCCTTAGTAACAATTTCAGTAAGTCTCTTAGGTATAGGAAAAACCTCAGTACTCGTCGGTACCGCAAAATATTTATCCAACCTACACATTTTCTCTGGTATTGCAACTGTGTTACAATCATTCAGAGCCGCTAACACCTCCCCTAGTAATACACGGAGGTTTTCCAGTTTAAATTTAAAATTTGAAATATCTGAATCCAATCTGTTTGGATCAGAACCGTCACCCACAGAATGAAGTTCTCCGTCCTCATGTTCTGCCACCTGTGACGCAGTGTCTGACATGGCCCTAATATTATCAGCGCACTCTGTTCTCACCCCAGAGTGATCACGCTTACCTCTTAGTTCTGGTAATTTAGCCAAAACCTCAGTCATAACAGTAGCCATATCCTGTAATGTGATTTGTAATGGCCGCCCAGATGTACTCGGCGCTACAATATCACGCACCTCCCTCTGAGCGGGAGATGTAGGTACTGACACGTGAGGCGAGTTAGTCGGCATAACTCTCCCCTCGTTGTTTGGTGAAATTTGTTCAATTTGTACAGATTGACTTTTATTTAAAGTAGCATCAATACAGTTAGTACATAAATTTCTATTGGGCTCCACTTTGGCATTGCAACAAATGACACAGGTATCATCCTCTGAATCAGACATGTTTAACACACTAGCAAATAAACTTGCAACTTGGAAATACAATTCAATTAGAATAATATTAAAACGTACTGTGCCTTTAAGAAGCACAGAAGATCTATGACAGTTGAAAATTAATAAATTGAAACAGTTATAGCCTCAATCCTTGTAAACAACACAACTTTAGCAAAGGTTTAATCCCATTAGCAAAGATAACAAATTCTGAAAGCAGGAAACAAATTACAGAATAAACGTTTTTTATCTCAGTCAAACTACAATTCTCACAGCTCTGCTGAGAGAAATTACCTCCCTCAAAATAAGTTTTGAAGACCCCTGAGCTCTGTAGAGATGAACCGGATCATGCAAGGAATACAATGAGTTGCTGACTGAAATATTTGAGGCGTAGTAAAAGCGCCAAAAAACGGCCCCTCCCCCTCACACACAGCAGTGAGGGAGAACAGAAACTGTCAGAAAACAGATTAAGCAACTGCCAAGTGGAAAAATAGTGCCCAAACATTTATTCACTCAGTACCTCAGTAAATGAAAACGATTTTACATTCCAGCAAAAACGTTAAACATAATCTCTAGTTATTAAACAGCTTTATGTATTTCTTACAGTGTAATTCTAGTGAAGTACCATTCTCCAGAATACTGAAGTGTAAAGTATACATACATGACATTATATCGGTATGGCAGGATTTTCTCATCAATTCCATTATCAGAAAATAAAAACTGCTACATACCTCTATGCAGATTCATCTGCCCGCTGTCCCCTGATCTGAAGTTTACCTCTCCTCAGATGGCCGAGAAACAGCAATATGATCTTAACTACTCCGGCTAAAATCATAACAAAAACTCTGGTAGATTCTTCTTCAAACTCTGCCAGAGAGATAATAACACACTCCGGTGCTATTTTAAAATAACAAACTCTTGATTGAAGATAAAAACTAAGTATAATCACCATAGTCCTCTCACACATCCTATCTAGTCGTTGGGTGCAAGAGAATGACTGGGAGTGACGTAGAGGGGAGGAGCTATATGCAGCTCTGCTGGGTGAATCCTCTTGCACTTCCTGTTGGGGAGGAGTAATATCCCAGAAGTAATGATGACCCGTGGACTGATCACACTTAACAGAAGAAAGAATATTTTTATTCTATTTTCTTTATGGTTTTTACTGCACTAAGAAAGTAAATTTTGATTCTGCTGGTTATTAGTGCTGACTGCATCTAGGAAGAAATCACCCTTATGTACATAACTACTGCTGCAAATAAGGAAGTGTTTCTGGCTGCATAAACTGCAGAATATAAATTTCACTGCATCTGCTTTTAACCTGAAATAACCAAGATATTTGCTTAATGTATGAAAATACTGAACACCTAAGCTGATTGAAACATAGATCTTGGAAGTCATTGCTACTATACCTAACAGATGCAACAGTTATACTAACAGACATTTGATACTAGATTCACAGTAAGGAGAGACTTATCTCAAACCATATATACTAAAAGCTCCATTTGGATTCCAGAATCTGAGACACACTGCTGCTGATTCTGATTAATACATGTACCCCTGAGACTGTACCCAGAAATATCCAATTGTCCATAGGCAGGTTGTTTGAGATTTAGATACAGGTCTGTCTCTGATTGCTTGTTTTCCTTAGCATATAGCTGTGTATTTTTGTTCTTCACTTCTGTAAGAGTATCCCACAAACCCCAAGAAAAAGGTACTAGATGCAATACACAGACAACTTACAGGCACATAGCTGAGGATCCCTGCCTAAGCATACCCACATATACCCCTGAAGGTGACCTGTCAAATAGAGGTAAGGATACATCTCTGATTAATACATGCACCTACACGCTCTACAATAAAAACAAAGAAATAACGATAGAAACAAACAGCATTAGGGGTGCAGTGGAGTTTTTTTTTTTTTCCTCAATTCATCTCCCTGGCTGGAAATACACTCTCCTCTCCCGTTTCCTGCTGTCAGCTTGGGCAGTGGGTCATACCCCCCTTACCTTTCCCGTGATCGTCCTGTGAGGGCAACCTCCCCGAGGAGAAGTGTACAACGAGTTGCTGCAGAGTATTACAACCTGTTAACGGAGTGCCTCACAACTTCACTATCCACACAGCACAAGGGACTCATAAAACATGTCTCATTCAAACAGGAAAAAAACGAACAACAAACATACTGAAGGCCCAAAGAGAACTGTGGCGGATCATTTCCATAGTAAATTCCTACTCGAGAGAGACCTCTCAGACGAAGACTCTAGAGATTCCCCATCTGGCCAAGGAGAGGAAGAACCACATCCCTCCGGGAAAGATTCTATCTATACTACTGAAAGTACTTCCCTCAAGGAACTCATTAATTCCTTATCAACTAAAATGGACTCTCACCACTCTTCCCTAAAACAGGAAATCAGAACATCTGTCGCTGATCTTAAGAGAGAAATATCCACACTAGGGGACAGAACTGACACTCTAGAACATAAACATGAAGACTTGGCAACAGACCACTCAAACCTCCTTGCATACTCACAGTCACTTGCAGAAATGATTTCGGACCTTGAGGTAAAACTGGCAGACCTGGAGGACAGATCTAGGCGCAACAACGTGCGCCTTAAAGGTATTCCCGAAAGTGTTACTAATGCTGATCTCCCCAAATTCCTAGAACAGCTGTTTGAAGAATTGATCGGTACCCCTCAAGATAGAGAATCAAAAATAGATAGGGCTCATAGAGCTGTCCGACCAAGAAATTCAAATCAGGCGCAGCCTAGAGATGTTGTTGTGAGACTACACCATTACACTTTCAAAGAAAAAATTCTTAAGGCTGCCTTCATGAACAAAGATCTCCCGGAACCCTATAAAGACCTACAGTTTTTTCCTGACCTATCATCTCATACGCTCTCAAAGAGAAGATCATTCCAGCCTATTACTCACTGCCTACGAAAGAACTCTATAAAATATAGATGGGGCTTCCCTGTACGTCTCTTTTTTCACTATTTCCAACCTGAAACAAGGAATGGAGCTTCTGAACAAGCTACATCTTCTTCAGAACCCTCAGGCTATACCCTCCACTAGCCCTGAGCTAAACTTTGTTCAAAGGGACTATCCTACTAATGGCTCTACAAATCCTGAATCCACTACTTTGAGAATGGAAACATCAGATTGCAGCCCCAAGCCCAGAAGATCTTTACCTGCCTCTAAGAGACGGAATACTACCCAGATAGACAAATAAACATTATACTTATACAGAACACGCTCTACAGACTTTACATTTGCTGTATGCCGGATGTATGATACCCAAATTACATAGCTCATTGGAAGGAGAGACCTTTTATGATACTTAATCCCTGCAATTTTCGGGACATTTATAAGAGTACAGTTTTCAACTAACCCTATTCCTTCCTTACAGGTTCAATCACATGCTAACACCAAGATTCTGTACTGTATGGTATGGAGATTATAATTCACCTGCATAGTTGCTTGAGTTTTAGTTACCCCCTCCCTACCTGAAGTGTAATCGTTTATTGGTTTATATTGCCATCCCCATACAGGTATGGCCCTCCATTGGCATAATATTCCTATATTCAACATCTTCTTGATGTAAGGTCGATAATGCTGTGCTAAAATTGGAGTCATATAAGCTCTGACCTAAAGTTAAATGCTGCCTATTTATGATATCCTTACCATTTCAGATGTTACCCATTCTTTATTACTTACTGGTATGTCATAACTGTATACCCACATAGTAAGCATTAACCACTGAATTGAAATGTTACCTAGCTAAATGACATATGTAAATATACACTGCACACATGGATTCATTATCCTTATCCATATCCAGACACATATATGCTCAGATACAACATTTCTATTATTTGATAAGGGCTAAGATTGGATAGATACCCTTTGGCGAGACCATAGTTAACCGGACACAATGGTCTGGTTTCTCACTTAAAATCCCATTATTGTAGTCTACTACCACAATACAATACAAATGCTTACATCCACATACCCATACTGCTCCAAAGTATCCAATTATTATGATATAACCTAAATAGCTGAGTAATTAGTATATCCCCCTCATAGTAACTGCTCTAGCTCCTATTAAAGATATATATATATATATATATACATACAGGATGTTCCTTCCATCAACTAAAACCCCAAGTAAACACCACTAGAACCTATACTAGATGGGTAGGTGCCAATACTGTATTGGTATTATGTTTGACTAACTGTTTATGCTTTATTCTTTGACTAGTTATTCTATTCTCTCAGCCCATGTACATATAACCAACTCCAAATTAAATTTATTACGTAACTCACACTATCTCCTAAAATTAGGTAATGAGCTACGAAATAATACCCTAAAGTCAGCTACCTAATAAGAATAACATACATATTCAAATAACTGATAAGGATACCTCACAGACCCTTACCTAGCTGTTACATGACATATGAATAAGAGGAGGGAGTCACTACTCTCTGTTAAAACTTCATGCAAATACATTTAGAGAATAGGATTTATATAATATCTGTTTATGCTTTAATGCAATATTGTTTGATTGGTCACTTTAACTCTACTACTTATTATGCTCTTCATGTCTTCTAGACGCATGTGTTTGTAATTTGCTTTCAATTATATTCCAGGTGTACGTCAGATGAGGTATGGATAAATGTTGATTAAGTTTTGTCTTAGTTTATTATAGTTAGAACTAGTCTTGCCAGATTTTTCCTTTTGGCCGGCTGACTCTGAGCCTGAAGTTATATTGACTGTTAGAAGTTACAAATTGGTTGCCCCGCCCCCCCCCCCTACTGGGGGAGGTGACCTCTACTTTATTACTTTATCACATTAACTTATGGTTATAATCTATGATTCTGAATATTATCATATTTAATACTTTAATTCCCTAACTCATAGCGGTGCTTACCCGCTGAATATCCCCCCATTTCCCCCTTGAAGTTATAATTATTATTCTATTTCCCCTTCTTAGCTTTCAGTGCACCCAGGACCAATAATAATAAAAACCTTAGCCTCATTATTACAAAATTTAACCTTTTTATTAAAACGTTCACTTAAGCTTTTTTTCTTCTTTTTCTTCTCATACTGAGAGTGGTGTCATAGAGTTATATATACAAAATTTACACAGATTTGTGCTTAGGTCTCAGAGTATTGGTACACTTTTATTGCCTCCTTACCCCTGTACCCCTCTTACCTCCCCTCTTACCCCCCCCCTCATTACCCTCCCCCCCCCCTTTTTTTTTTTTTTTTTTTCTTTTTTCTTTCTACCTTTTCACCTCCCAATATGGAATTGAATGTTCTCACTCATAATGTGCAAGGCCTCAATTCTCCTACTAAAAGAAGCCTATTACTCGCCAATATTAAAAAACTCAAAGCTAGTGTGGTTTTTCTGCAGGAGACCCATTGGATTAGATCTCCAGGCATCCCATTCTCCTTCAAAAAATTTTCAAATAAAATAGAGGCTTCCTACTCCACTAAATCTAGAGGAGTCGCCATCCTATTCAAAGACACCCTTCTGGTTGAAAACATACATACTGAAATAGACCCGGAGGCTAGGTTTATTATTTCTATATGTAAAATTAATGAGCTAAAATACACCTTGGTAAATCTTTATGCCCCGAACTCCAGACAAATACCTTTTCTAAAACGCATCCTTAAGCTTATTGCCACAATTAGACAAGGTACCCTAATAATAGGCAGGGATTTCAACTTAGTTTTGGACCCCTTAAAAGATAGACGGGGGACAGTAAGATCGACTCCAGACAGAGCAACTAACTCCTTGTCTAACGCATTTAGGAATCTAGTCGCACAATATAGTCTTCATGATGCTTGGAGAGCTAAACATCCCTCAGACTCTGATTTCACTTTTTATTCTGGCGCCCACAAGATGTTTTCTAGATTAGACTATATATTTGTCGAGGCCCACACCCTTAATGAAATTCACTCTTCTAAAATAGAAGTCATCTCTTGGTCTGACCATGACCCCGTGATTACATCCTTCTCCCCCTCTCCTATCATTACTCCTAAAAAATGGAGATATGAAGCGTGGTTATTAACAAACCCCCACACACTTCTGGAAACTAGAAACAATTTACAGGAATTCATCCAGAAGAATGACACACAACAAACTGACATACAATTTGTATGGGCCTCTCTTAAAGCTTTTATGAGGGGGATCCTAATTAATAAAGCTGCAACTTCCAAAAAAACCCAGGGTAGATCGCTTGCGGAACTCACATGTGAGTTTAGGCGTCATTCTGCCTTTCTTAAGTCAAACCCTTCGTGCAAGGCGCGAGACAGCTCAAACTCTTGAGAGAAGAGCTCAATAAACTGGAAATTACTAAAGTACAAAAAATCCTTTTCAGCCTTAAGCAAACCTATTACTATCTCAGCAACAAAGCTAACACTATGATGGCATCTAAACTTAAAATGAGACAAGCCCAACGCGCTATATCCACCATTTCGTTGGAGGGCAAAATAGCAACATCTCCGGTAGACATCGGAGAATTGTTTCGAACCTACTATATCAGGCTATATAGCTTAACTAAAGAGACCTCATTTGAGACATATTCCCCTACAGAAATAAGCACTCTTCTAGGAACGCTTCATTTGCCTAAACTCAATGAAGAGTTGGAGGTAATCCTGCGGTCCTCGATATCTTTGGAAGAATTGAGGATTGCAATAGCTCAGCTCAAAAGCAACAAAGCCCCGGGCCCAGACGGGTATACAGGTCACTTTTACAAAACTTTTAGCGAAACCTTAGAACCAGTATTACTTAGAACCTTCAACTCTTTTATGGACACCGGATTATGTCTAGATGAATTTCTAGAAGCAGACATCATCACCATACTAAAGCCAAATAAAGACCCTACCCTTTGTCAGAATTATAGACCGATATCTCTGATCAATTCAGATATAAAACTTTACTCTAAAATTCTTGCCAATAGATTGGCTAAGGTCATATGCACCTTGGTCCACCCAGACCAAGTGGGATTTATCCCAAATAGAGAAGGCCCTGATAATACCCGAAGGATATTTAGCATATTGTATGAGGCTAAGAATCGGAAGATCCCCCTCCTGGCTCTGTCACTGGATGCCGAGAAGGCGTTCGACAGGGTCAGGTGGGACTATCTTTGGTGCACACTAGAAGCTTTCCACATACCCCCTCAGTTTATCCGAGCGATAAAGGTCTTATACTCAGCCCCTACAGCAAAAATAATTGGAGTCGGTTTTCAGTCGGCTTCATTTAATATTCTAAATGGAACCAGGCAGGGATGCCCCTTATCTCCGATGCTATTTGCACTGGCGATAGAACCTTTGGCTCAGCTCATCAGAACAGACTCTGATATTACAGGTATCAATTGTGGAGGTTCACTCCACAAGATAGCGCTATTTGCTGACGACGTTACTTTACTTCTCACGTCACCATCCACATCTCTACCAGCAGTTTTTAAGTGCTTAGATATTTTCTCTAAATGCAGCTTTTATAAATTGAACTACTCAAAGACTGAGGTGCTCCATATCAATATCCCAAATGCAGAGTTGAAACTCTTGCAAAGAAAATTTGATTTCCTGTGGTCCGATGTTTCTATTAAACACTTGGGTATCCACCTAGGACCAGACCCTGATGTTGTAATTAAGAAAAACTTCACTGATCGAGTGCCGGAATTCAAGAGACTCCTTGAGAGTTGGGAGTTCAGAGAATTTTCGTGGACTGGCCGAATTGCGGCGGTCAAAATGTCGCTACTCCCAAAAATTACATATCTATTTTGATGCATAACTCTTACGGTTCCGAGACCGATTTTAAATAAATTACAGAGCCTAATTTCAAGATACGTTTGGAAAGGAGGAAGACCCAGAATAGCTACGGCAACCATCCAACAGCCTACTCACAGAGGAGGCCTAGCCTACCCCAGCGTATTGATCTACCATGACACTGCACGCCTGGCTCATCTTATGAGTTGGAGTCTGAGAGATGATCAACCCAGATGGTTTGAGGTTGAGCAGTCCCTCCTTCCTGGAAATGTCCTGCTTTCCGACCTTCCCTGGATCCCGGTGCATGTACGTACAACCATTCGTATATCGCACCCTATTATAATGAACACTTTGATGCATTGGGATTCTAGAAAAAACATGGAATCTATTGCCCCTCACCCTTCGCCCCTCTATAAATTACGTAACATTTTGATCTCTATGCCAGAGACCCATCTGATCGATTGGTCTGAAGCTGCTAACATGCCCACCACATCCCTATATACTGGGGAAGCACTCATACCTTTTGATGAGGTGAAGACTATCCTTTCCATACCTTCTTCCTTGAGGTTCGAATTCATCAGACTTGCGAGTATTCTTAAAGCCTGGGGACTCTCGGGGCAACCTGTAAGAAGCCCTACTAGATGGGAGCAAAGATGGAACTTGGGCAAATTACTAAGGGGCTCTCTTTCTTTCCACTATAATCTCATGATCATGCCTCTACAACCTACAAAGCACAGCCAATATAAGGCTTGGGAACGAGAACTCCAAATTGATAGTGAGATTGGGATATGGCTTGGTGAGATCGTTAAAGCAAAGAAAACCTTACACAGTGCAACTTTGTGGGAACTATACTATAAGATAACCACTCGATGGCACTTTGTCCCGATCACTCTGAATAAATTTTACAAGACTGCATCCCCTATGTGCTGGCGGAATTGTGGACACCTAGGCACACAAGCCCATATATGGTGGGACTGTCCTATAATTAGGGAGGCCTGGGATTTTGCATTCAATACCCTTAATTTGCTCGGTATTTCCTTGAGCCAAATACCTTCCGTGGGTCTCCTGCATCATAAACTGCCTGTAATGTCCGAAGCAGACAAAAATATTACACTATATATTCTTATGGCTACTAAGCTGGCTATTGCCAGAGATTGGAAACAAACATCTTGCCCCTCATCCTTAAAAATAATCGCAATCATTGATCACATCAAAAAGATGGAGGAGTTTGCATTCAGAAGCCTAAACAAGTTAGAACTACACCAAGAAATCTGGAATAAGTGGAATGTGATACATTGCCCATAGACGTATAAACAAACACAATACTAGATCTATAAATGGGAATGAGTTGACTGAACTGAATATAAATTTTTTTTTTTTTTTGCTCTCCCTTCCTTCCTGACCTCCCCCTTACCCCCCCCCCCTTTCTTACTATCACGCTGACAGAAGACCTTTTTGTATAATGCTCTCACCCGCACACGCCTTAACATAACTCAATAGACCTACTCTTTTACGGAGGTAAGTTAATTACTAATCCAAATATGATTTGATCCCAACATTGGGATATCATTGATATAAATGGGTTGCACTGAATGATTAGAGGTCAGGACACTTGTCTAAAGTGTCCTACATAACTGGGAATAAATAAATAAAATATAAAATGAGGTTACAATATATATATGTAAGTTCTGGTTCATTTAATAAAACTACTATGTTTTCTATACTCCTTATATTTTGTGCCAATACTGACATTTGTAAACGCCAATTGGCGTCTCAAGAACTATGTATTTGATACTATGCAGTGGCCCGATTGTTCAGATTGTGTACCATTTGACCTTTTTTTTTATGGCTATATCTGTTAAACTTCAGTTGTACCTCAATAAAAAATTATTTTGAAAAAAAAAAAGGGTCAGGCGACTCCTATCCGCCACATGACAACACTACATGCTAATTGGAACGGATGCATATCAGGTCCAATGGGTTTGTATGGCTGTCATTCAACAAAACGTCCGCCTTCGTGGGGCTGTCTGTAGGAAGAAAAACAGAATTTATGCTTACCTGATAAATTACTTTCTCTTACGGTGTATCCAGTCCACGGATTCATCCTTACTTGTGGGATATTCTCATTCCCTACAGGAAGTGGCAAAGAGAGCACACAGCAAAGCTGTCCATATAGCTCCCCCTCAGGCTCCGCCCCCCCCAGTCATTCGACCGACGGTTAGGAGAAAAAGGAGAAACCATAGGGTGCAGTGGTGACTGTAGTTTAAACAAAAATTTTAACCTGGCTTAATTGCCAGGGTGGGCCGTGGACTGGATACACCGTAAGAGAAAGTAATTTATCAGGTAAGCATAAATTCTGTTTTCTCTTACAAGGTGTATCCAGTCCACGGATTCATCCTTACTTGTGGGATACCAATACCAAAGCTTTAGGACACGGATGAAGGGAGGGAACAAGACAGGTAACCTAAACGGAAGGCACCACTGCTTGCAAAACCTTTCTCCCAAAAATAGCCTCCGAAGAAGCAAAAGTATCGAATTTGTAAAATTTGGCAAAAGTATGCAGTGAAGACCAGGTCGCTGCCTTACAAATCTGTTCAACAGAAGCCTCATTCTTGAAAGCCCATGTGGAAGCCACAGTTCAGGAGGCTGCCGTCCAGCAGTCTCATAAGCCAATCTGATGATGCTTTTCAGCCAGAAAGAAAGAGAGGTAGCAGTTGCTTTCTGACCTCTCCTCTTACCAGAATAGACAACAAACAAGGATGATGTTTGTCTGAAATCTTTAGTTGCTTGTAAATAGAATTTTAAAGCACGAACCACATCAAGATTGTGTAATAGTCGTTCCTTCCCTGAGGATGGATTAGGACACAGAGAAGGAACAATGATTTCCTGGTTAATATTCTTATTAGAAACCACTTTAGGAAGAAAACCAGGTTTGGTACACAAAACTACCTTATCTGCATGGAACACCAGATAGGGTGAATTACACTGCAAAGCAGATAATTCTGAAACTCTTCGAGCAGAAGATATAGCTACCAAAAACAGAACTTTCCAAGATAATAACTTAATATCTATGGAATGTAAAGGTTCAAACGGAACCTCTTGAAGAACTGAAAGAACTAAATTTAGACTCCATGGAGGAGCCACAGGTTTCTAGACAGGCTTGATTCTGACTAAAGCCTGTGCAAACGCTTGAACGTCTGGTACATCTGCCAGACGCTTGTGTAACAAGATAGACAGAGCAGATATCTGTCCCTTTAAGGTACTAGCTGATAACCCTTTCTCCAATCCTTCTTGGAGAAAAAAGACAATATCCTTGGAATCCTAATCTTACTCCACGAGTAACCCTTGGATTCACACCAACAAAGATATTTCCGCCATATCTTATGGTAAATTTTCCTGGTGACAGGTTTTCTAGCTTGAATCAGAGTATCTATGACTGATACAGAGAACCCACGCTTGGATAGAATTAAGCGTTCACTCTCCAAGCAGTCAGCTGCAGAGAAACTAGATTTGGATGCTTGAATGGACCCTGTATTAGAAGATCCTGCCTCATTGGCAGTGTCCATGGTGGGACAGATGACATTTCCACTAGGTCTGCATACCAAGTCCTGCGTGGCCACGCAAGGCGCTATCAGAATTACCGAGGCCTTCTCCTGTTTGATTCTGGCTATCAGCCGAGGGAGAAGGGGAAACGGTGGAAAGACATAGGCCAGATTGAAGGACCAAGGCGCTACTAGAGCATCTATCAAAGCCGCCTTGGGGTCCCTGGACCTGGATCCGTAAAGAGGAAGTTTGGTGTTCTGACGGGACGCCATCAGATCCAACTCTGGAATGCCCCAAAGCTGAGTCAGCTGAGCAAATACCTCCGGGTGAAGTTCCCACTCCCCCGGGTGAAAAGTCTGATGACTTAGGAAATCCGCTTCCCAGTTGTCTACTCCTGGGATGTGAATCGCAGATAGGTGGCAAGAGTGATCCTCCGCCCACCTGATTATCTTGGTTACTTCCTTCATCGCTAAGGAACTCTTTGTTCCTCCCTGATGATTGATGTATGCTACAGTCGTGATGTTGTCCGACTGAAATCTGATGAACTTGGCCGCCGCTAACTGAGGCCAAGCCTGGAGCGTATTGAATATCGCTCTCAGCTCCAAAATGTTTATCGGGAGAAGGGACTCTTCCCGAGACCATAGGCCCTGAGCTTTCAGGGAGCCCCAGGCCGCGCCCCAGCCTAACAGACTGGCGTCGGTCGTTACGATGATCCACTCCGGTCTGCGGAAGCACATTCCCTGAGACAGGTGATCCTGAGACAACCACCAGAGAAGAGAATCTCTGGTTTTCTGGTCCAGTTGGATTTGAGGAGACAAATCTGCATAATCCCCATTCCACTGCTTGAGCATGCACAATTGCAGTGGTCTGAGATGAATGCGAGCAAATGTGACTACGTCCATTGCTGCTACCATTAATCCGATAACCTCCATGCACTGAGCTACAGATGGCCGAGAAATTGAATGAAGAGCTCGGCAAGTACTTAGAAGCTTTAACTTTCTGACCTCCGTCAGAAATATTTTCATTTCTACCGAGTCTATTAATGTTCCCAGGAAGGGAACCCTTGTGAGTGGGGACAGAGAACTTTTTTCTGTGTTCACCTTCCACCCGTGAGACCTTAGAAAGGCCAGAACAATATCCGTATGAGCCTTGGCTCTGGGAAAAGACGACGCCTGAATCAAGATGTCGCCCAGATAAGGTGCTACTGCAATGCCCCGCGGTCTTAGAACCGCTAGAAGGGACCCTAGCACTTTTGTGAAAATTCTTGGAGCGGTGGCTAACCCGAAGGGAAGGGCCACGAACTGGTAATGCTTGTCCAGAAAAGTGAACCTTAGGAACTGATGGTGATCTTTGTGGATAGGAATATGAAGGTACGCATCCTTTAAATCCACGGTAGTCATATATTGACCTTCCTGGATCATCGGTAAGATTGTCTGAATGGTCTCCATCTTGAAGGATGGAACTCTGAGGAATTTGTTAAGAATTTTTAGGTTCAGGATTGATCTGAAAGTTCCTTCCTTTTTGGGAACCACAAACAGGTTTGAGTAAAAACCCAGTCCTTGTTCTGTAATTGGAACTGGACATATCACTCCCATCTTGATTAGATCTTCTACACAGCGTAAGAACGCCTCTTTCTTTGTCTGGTCTGAAGACAGACGAGAAATGTGGAACCTTCCCCTTGGAGGAAGGTCCTTGAATTCTAGAAGATATCCCTGAGCAACTATCTCTGATGCCCAGGGATCGGGAACATCTCTTGCCCAAGCCTGAGCAAAGAGAGAGAGTCTGCCCCCTACCAGATCCGTTCCCGGATCGGGGGCTACCCCTTCATGCTGTCTTAGTAGCAGCTGCAGGCTTCTTGGCCTGTTTACCCTTGTTCCAGCCCTGCAAAGGCTTCCAGGTTGCCTTGGGCTGTGTAGTGTTACCCTCCTGCTTTGCGGTTGCAGAGGTTGAAGCAGGACCGCTCCTGAAGTTGCGAAAGGAACGAAAATGAGCCTTGTTTTTAGCCTTAAAAGGCCTATCTTGCGGGAGGGCATGGCCCTTTCCCCCAGTGATATCCGAAATAATCTCTTTCAACTCTGGCCCGAAAAGGGTCTTTCCCTTGAAAGGGATATTCAGTAACTTAGTTTTAGAAGACACATCGGCCGACCATGATTTCAGCCAGAGCGCTCTGCGCGCCATGATGGCAAAAACAGAATTTTTCGCCGCTAACTTTGCTAATTGCAAAGCGGCATCTGTTATAAAAGAATTAGCCAGCTCTAGAGCTTTAATTCTATCCATAATTTCGTCATATGAGGTCTCTGTGTGGAGCGACTCCTCCAGCGCCTCAAACCAGAAAGCCGCTGCAGTAGTCACAGGAATAATGCAGGCAATAGGTTGGAGAAGGAAACCTTGTTGAACAAATATTTTCTTTAATAAACGTTCCAATTTTTTATCCATAGGATCTTTGAAAGCACAACTGTCTTCAATTGGTATGGTTGTGCGCTTGGCAAGTGTTGAAATTGCCCCCTCTACCTTAGGGATCGTCTGCCATGTGTCCCGCCTGGGATCAGTTATAGGGAACATTTTCTTAAAGAGAGGGGGGGGGACAAAGGGTACACCTGGTCTCTCCCACTCCCTATCCACAATGTCCGCCACCCTCTTCGGGATCGGAAACGCATCAGTGTATACAGGGACTTCTAGGAATCTGTCCATTTTACACAATTTCTCTGGGACCACCATGGGGTCGCAATCATCCAGCGTAGCTAATACCTCCTTAAGCAGTACGCGGAGGTGTTCCAGCTTAAATTTAAACGCTAAGGAATCTGATTCTGCCCACTGAGAAATCTTTCCTGTATCTGAAATTTCTCCCTCAGACAGCACATCCCTCACCGTCATTTCAGAGTGTTGTGAGGGTACAACAGATAAACCTTCCAAAGCTTCTGATTGCTCATACTCTGTTCTTAAAACCGAGCTATCACGCTTTTTAGGAAAAACTGGCAGTTTGGATAAAAATTCAGCAAGGGAATTATCCATGACTGCTGCTAATTGTTGTAATGTAATAGGGACCATTGCGCTAGAGGTACTAGGCATAGCTTGCGCGGGCGTGACTGGTGTCGACACATGGGGAGAGGAAGGTGGACTATCCTCATTATCTTCTGTTAAAGAATCATCTTGGGCTACATTTTTAAGTGAAACAACATTATCTTTAAAATGCATAGATACATTAGCACACTTTAAACACAAATGTAAAGGGGGTTCCACCATGGCTACTAAACACATAGAGCAACGTCTATCTGAAGGCTCAGACATGTTAAACAGACTTAGACAGCAGTTAAAGACAGAAAAAAACAATTTGAGAAAAAACGGTACTGTGCCTTTAAATAATAAAAGCGCACACTTTTTTACTAAATGTTCAAAAATGATCCAATCTTTCTGAAAATTTCACCACACGATCTTAATGCTTGGTAATGGTTGCACAGCAAATATCAAGTCAATTAACCCCTTAATGCCCGAACCGGAGCAACCTAAAGTTTACAACCGGTTAGCAAACTACAGCACCATGCCACAGCAATCTGCTGTGGCCCTACCTTGCCCCTGGGGATTAGTTGATGAAAAGTAAGCCTCTATGAAGTCCTCAAGAAGTTTTAGGACCCTCCACAAGAAGCTGCATGAAGCTGTCTGCAAAATGAAGAGCGCAACTGAGGCGCGAAAATTAGGCCCCCTCCCTCTCCACTCCGGAGTTGTGGGGCCTTCATAACCCTAAATAGGTGTCCAAAATACTGCCATGTGGAATAAAAACCCCAAATAACACTCCAAAAGTGATAAAAACCATGTATAATGATTATATTTTGTTAAAAAATAATCAATTGCCCTTTAACAGTGTCCACCAGTCAATTTAGCCCTGTCAAATAAGCCTTCCTTCTATACTGAGTCTCAGAATATGGATTACCTTCCCCACATGGGGATTCTTGTCAGTCTTCTAGCATTACTAAGTCTTGACTAGAAAAAGATGACTGAACATACCTTGTAGCAGTTAAGCCTGCAAACTGTTCCCCCCAACTGAAGTTTACTTGGTACTCCTCAGTCCTGCGTGGGAACAGCAGCGGATTTTAGTTACAACATGCTAAAATAATTTTCCTCTCAGCAGAATTCTTCATCACTTTCTGCTAGAGATTAAATAGTACAAACCGGCACTATTTCAAAATAACAAACTTTTGATTGAAGATATAAAAAAAAACTACAAATCTAACACCACATTCCCTTTACCCTCCCGTGGAGATGCTACTTGTTAGAGCGGCAAAGAGAATGACTGGGGGGGCGGAGCCTGAGGGGGAGCTATATGGACAGCTTTGCTGTGTGCTCTCTTTGCCACTTCCTGTAGGGAATGAGAATATCCCACAAGTAAGGATGAATCCGTGGACTGGATACACCTTGTAAGAGAAATACGTTTGCTGTATTTTTAATTTTTTTTTAGTTGCCAGCTCATGCCTTTTCACAGTCCAACAAACGGAAAAAAAAAAGGAACAAACTAGTGTCAATAAATAGTGCCCGAAGCAGAAAAAAAAAAAAAAAAAAACCACAGACAACCACCAGCGATGACGCCAAACAACAGTGTCAAAAATTATGTGGCAGAAAAACAAACGGTTGCTAAGCAACAGTACACGTTTGACAGTTGCCCCCCCAGTAGCCCTCCTGGGGCCTGACAAGGCTTCAAAGGGTAGGAACAGTAAAAGGCAGCAACATGCAGATCATGAGACTAAAACCAGGAATGTTCCGGAATTGGGAACTCCTTCCAGCCTTTGGGTCTTTTCAGAGCCAGATTTCTTCTTGTGAAAGTGCAGCACACTAAGATCTGTGTAAATCTAGATCTTAGTGTGTTGCACTTTAACAAGAAGAAGTCTGGCTCTGAAAAAAGACGAATTCTATGAGCGGCCATCTTCTTCCACATTCTTCAGCTAACAAAACTGCCGAATGCACATCCCTACTAAATATTGTAGGCCAGTCGTGACATCTTGGGTCCAGAATACGGGACACTTTGTATTCAGGTTGTGCATAAATAAAAACGGGAACAGGCTGTCAACCATTTGCGAACAGCAGGTTTTAATAATGATATTAAAAATTGGATGAATTTTCATATGAGGAGGAAGCTCCAAGGGAGATAGACTGGATTAACCTGTCAAATGAGCCGAAAGGGTCAAACAAATCAAAGGCCAAATTTGAGTTAGGGTATTCTAAGATGCAAATGCCTTGTAGAGACCCATACATGATCACCCAGCTGGTAAAGGGGAGAAGCACGTCTCCAATGATCAGCGAACCGCTTGTAATGACTTGAGGGAACATAAATTTGATTTCCTAAAGTTGCAATGTTTGCTGGGAGATTCTTTTTGGCTTTTTGCAATTTTAGAAAGACAGTCATATTAAGGGAGGGAGAAACAAAGCGAGTAGCTAATTGGATAAGTGGTCTGCAATATATCCCAATACAGTCTCTCTGTTATAATCAACCTTGATGTCTAGTGTCCAGTCAATGCAATGAAAGCCTCCAGTCAGGTAGGTCCCGAAAAACTGAATCGTTCGAGAGTCTTTATCAGAAGGCAGCTTTAAGGGATCCGTGATCCCAGTTAGTCTCTGTTGCAAGTTTGTGAAAACTTGATTGCATAATGAGCTACTGATCGAGTTACTTGTGACAGCATGATTAATTTTCCAAAGGACGAGTAGTAAGATTTCTCCTAGGGAATACTGTAGTTCGCATAAAAGCCTTAAACATCTTGGTTAATTGATCTATTTTGGAATCCAGACTCTACAGGTGAGCTAAAGAGGCATCCAGGAGTTGACGCTGAGTAACAGCTTTCATTACTTCCTTAGGTTCCATGTGGCCCATTTGTAATGAATTGTTTATTAGAGTCTATTAGTGTACTTGTCAGACATGGATCCAATAGGAGCAAAACAAAGCAGAGTCCAGGGACAGGCAGGGGTTCGGCAACTCACGATCAAGGACAAGGTCAAAAATTGGAAAAACAGAAGCAAAGTCAAGGGGTAAAAACTGAATCAAAACACAGAGACGGCCAAAGTCCAGTAGGCAAATGGAAAATAATTACGAGAGCGCACCCAGGAACACGTTCCAACAAATGGGCAAACAAGGAATGATGCAAGGAAAAAACAAACAGTTGCTAAGCAACAATACACCGCATGACAGATATAATGCACTTAAACCCCTCCTTCCTCTCTTATCCCCTGCTTTGGTGTTTGTTTCCTAGTATTTGTAATTCATTAGAAGGGTAGTAGCACCAGGCGAATTTGTCTGTTTTTCCTAGTTACAGCATGCACAGTGCCAGTCAGTTAACTTTTTGACTGTCTAGGTGGATCCAACATGTTTTTGTGTAAACGGATGCTTATGATAATCTTATATGCATATTTCTAAAACCCTTATTTCTGATATTGTGGATTGCATATAGAAGTGTTGTTTCCCCTTCTACTAACAAATGACCAAAACATGTTTGCCAGACTGCAAGTGAAAAAAACTAGAGTAGGCCATCACTTAAAGGGACATGAAACCCAATATGTTTCTTTCATTTATCTGATAGAGCATACAATTATAAACAACTTTCCAATGTGCTTATATTATAAAATTTGCTTTATTATCTTGGTAACCTATATAAAAAGGAACAAAAATGCACTACCGACAGCCCCAAAAACAGAACTTTTTTTAACTTTCTGCAATAAGATTTTTTTTTAGTAAAAATTTTTCTGCAGATAATTTTTAAAGTGATTGTAAAGTTTCTGAATTTAATGCAGAGTATATACAATTACTCTTCAAAACAGGGGCAACAGTGCTAGTCAACAATCAATGCACTGCTTCTTTGCAACGCTACTGCAAATTTGACTGTTCACTTAAAACAGCACTTTGCTGTGGATGTGCTGTGTTAAGGAAAATGTATATAGTGTAGCCAGAGCAAAGCTCTGTTTGAAGAGAACAGCCTGATGTGGAGCAGCGCTGTAAAGTTAAAGCACTAACAGTTCCTGTTCTTTCTGCAGATATGATGCATTTTCTTTGATTACATCTCAGATTACTGCATGTTTCACCTTGGGGCCGACAGCTAGATGAACACATTGGGTGAGCCAATGATAAGAGGAATAGATGTGCAGTCACCAAACAGCAGCTAGCTCCAGGTAATGCACTGCTGCTCCTGAGCTTACCTAGACATACTTTTAAACAAAGGATACTAAGAGAATGAAGCTAATAAGATTATAGAACTGCATTGCAAAGTTCAAATTGCATGCTCTATTTCAATCAGGAAATGTAAATTTTGACTTTACTGTTCTTTCAAAAAAGTTGTAAACTCCTGTGCTAGGGTAATTGATTATATAGTAGATTGAATTCTTTAGGCAAGTATCTGATAATAATGACATTTTCTTCATCTTTAGTGTTTATAAGCGAATTTGTAATTAGCTGTAAAAACCATACCATATGTAGAGAAACCGAGGCTTCCAACGTCCCCATTTGTAAAACAGATGGTTGAAAAGAGTACTTTGCCAACGGATGTGGAAAGGGGATAATGTCAACCCATGTCTGGTTAGCCAGAGTCCATAAGTGTTCCTGAAAGACTTTGATGTCTACAAAATAATGCAAGCAAATAAAACATTTATTTGAATGGGACAAACAGAAACAGTTTAAACATATCTATTGTCATTTTGTGAAAATTACCAAGCAAGATTAGGCTGCAACTCTTAAAGGGACATAAAACACAAAAAAAAATTTCATGATACAGATAGAGCATAGAATGTTAAACAAATTTCCAATTTACTTGTATTATCAAATTTTCTTTGTTTCTTGGTATCCTTTGTTAAATAGAAGGAAGGTTAGATCAGGAGCGTGCACATGTCTGAAACATTATATGGCAGCAGTATCTGCAACAATGTTATACATTAGAAAGAGCGCCAGATGCCAGCACTATTTCCTGTCATGTAGAGCTCCAGACATGTGCACGTATATCTCTTCCATAAAGAATAACAAGAGAACAAACTAAATTTGGAAACTTTTTAAAAAACATCATTTATGCTTACCTGATAAATTTATTTCTCTTGTAGTGTATCCAGTCCACGGATCATCCATTACTTGTGGGATATTCTCCTTCCCAACAGGAAGTTGCAAGAGGATCACACATAGCAGAGCTGCTATATAGCTCCTCCCCTCACTGAAATATCCAGTCATTCGACCGAAACAAGCCGAGAAAGGAGAAACCATAGGGTGCAGTGGTGACTGTAGTTTAATTAAAATTTAGACCTGCCTTAAAAGGACAGGGCGGGCCGTGGACTGGATACACTACAAGAGAAATAAATTTATCAGGTAAGCATAAATTATGTTTTCTCTTGTTAAGTGTATCCAGTCCACGGATCATCCATTACTTGTGGGATACCAATACCAAAGCTAAAGTACACGGATGATGGGAGGGACAAGGCAGGAACTTAAACGGAAGGAACCACTGCCTGTAGAACCTTTCTCCCAAAAACAGCCTCCGAAGAAGCAAAAGTAACAAATTTGTAAAATTTTGAAAAGGTATGAAGCGAAGACCAAGTCGCAGCCTTGCAAATCTGTTCAACAGAAGCCTCATTTTTAAAGGCCCAGGTAGAAGCCACAGCTCTAGTAGAATGAGCTGTAATCCTTTCAGGGGGCTGCTGTCCAGCAATCTCATAGGCTAAACGGATTATACTCCGAAGCCAAAAAGAAAGAGAGGTTGCCGAGGCCTTTTGACCTCTCCTCTGTCCAGAGTAAACAACAAACAGGCTAGATGTTTGACGAAAATCTTTAGTAGCTTGTAAGTAAAACTTCAAGGCACGCACTACCTCTAGATTATGCAAAAGACGTTCCTTCTTCGAAGAAGGATTAGGACACAATGATGGAACAACAATCTCTTGATTGATATTCTTGTTAGAAACCACCTTGGGTAAAAACCCAGGTTTTGTACGCAGAACTACTTTATCTGAATGAAAAATCAGATAAGGAGAATCACAATGTAAGGCAGATAACTCAGAGACTCTTCGAGCCGAGGAAATCGCCATCAGAAACAGAACTTTCCATGATAGAAGTTTGATATCAATAGAATGAAGGGGTTCAAACGGAACCCCTTGGAGAACTTTAAGAACCAAGTTTAAGCTCCACGGAGGAGCAACAGGTTTAAACACAGGCTTAATTCTAACTAAAGCCTGACAAAATGCCTGGACGTCTCAGAACTTCTGCCAGACGCTTGTGTAAAAGAATAGACAGAGCAGAAATCTGTCCCTTTAAAGAACTAGCTGATAATCCTTTGTCCAAACCCTCTTGGAGGAAGGACAATATCCTAGGAATCCTAACCCTACTCCATGAGTAATTCTTGGATTCACACCAATGAAGATATTTACGTCATATCTTGTGGTAGATTTTCCTGGTGACAGGCTTTCGTGCCTGTATTAAGGTATCAATGACTGACTCGGAGAAGCCACGCTTTGATAGAATCAAGCGTTCAATCTCCATGCAGTCAGTCTCAGCGAAATTAGATTCGGATGATTGAAAGGACCTTGAATTAGAAGGTCCTGTCTCAGAGGCAGAGTCCACGGTGGAGAGGATGACATGTCCACCAGATCTGCATACCAGGTCCTGCGTGGCCACGCAGGCGCTATCAGAATCACCGATGCTCTCTCCTGTCTGATTTTGGCAATCAGTCGAGGGAGCAGAGGAAACGGTGGAAACACATAAGCCAGGCTGAAGAACCAAGGAGCTGCTAGAGCATCTATCAGCGTCGCTTCTGGGTCCCTGGACCTGGATCTGTAACAAGGAAGCTTGGCATTCTGGCGAGACGCCATGAGATCCAGTTCTGGTTTGTCCTAACGATGGACCAATTGAGCAAACACCTCCGGATGGAGTTCCCACTCCACCGGATGAAAAGTCTGACGACTTAGAAAATCCGCCTCCCAGTTCTCTACGCCCGGGATATGGATCGCTGATAGGTGGCAAGAGTGAGTCTCTGCCCAGCGAATTATCTTGGAGACTTCTGACATCGCTAGGGAACTCCTGGTTCCCCCTTGATGGTTGATGTAAGCCACAGTCGTGATGTTGTCCGACTGAAATCTGATGAACCTCAGTGTTGCTGAGGCCAAGCTAGAAGAGCATTGAATATTGCTCTTAACTCCAGAATATTTATTGGGAGGAGTTTCTCCTCCTGAGTCCATGAACCCTGAGCCTTCAGGGAGTTCCAGCCTGCACCCCAACCTAGAAGGCTGGCATCTGTTGTTACAATCGTCCAATCTGGTCTGCGAAAGGTCATATCCTTGGACAGATGGACCCGAGATAACCACCAGAGAAGAGAATCTCTGGTTTCCTAATCCAGATTTAGTAGAGGGGACAAATCTGTGTAATCCCCATTCCACTGACTGAGCATGCATAATTGCAGCGGTCTGAGATGCAGGCGCGCAAATGGCACTATGTCCATCGCCGCTACCATTAAGCCGATTACTTCCATGCACTGAGCCACCGTGGGGCGCGGAATGGAGTGAAGAAAACGGCAAGCATTTAGAAGTTTTGATAACCTGGACTCCGTCAGGTAAATTTTCATTTCTACAGAATCTATAAGGGTCCCTAGGAAGGAAACCCTTGTGAGAGGAGATAGAGAACTCTTTTCTTCATTCACTTTCCACCCATGCGACCTCAGAAATGCCAGAACTATCTCTGTATGAGACTTGGCAATTTGAAAGCTTGACGCCTGTGTCAGGATGTCATCTAGATAAGGAGCCATCGATATGCCTCGCGGTCTTAGAACCGCCAGAAGTGAGCCCAGAACCTTTGTAAAAATTCTTGGGGCTGTAGCCAACCCGAATGGAAGAGCTACAAATTGGTAAAGCCTGTCTAGAAAGGCAAACCTCAGGAACCGATGATGATTCTTGTGAATCAGAATGTGAAGGTAGGCATCCTTTAAGTCCACTGTGGTCATGTACTGACCCTCTTGGATCATGGGTAAAATGGTTCGAATAGTTTCCATCTTGAATGATGGAACTCTGAGGAATTTGTTTAAGATCTTTAGATCCAAAATTGGTCTGAAGGTTCCCTCTTTTTTGGGAACCACAAACAGATTTGAATAAAAACCCTGTCCTTGTTCCGTCCGCGGAACTGGATGGATCACCCTTATTACAAGGAGGTCTTGCACGCAGCGTAAGAATGCCTCTTTCTTTATCTGATTTGCAGATAATCTTGAAAGATGAAATCTCCCTTGTGGAGGAGAAGCTTTGAAGTCCAGAAGATATCCCTGAGATATGATCTCCAACGCCCAGGGATCCTGAACATCTCTTGCACACACCTGGGCGAAGAGAGAAAGTCTGCCCCCTACTAGATCGGTTGCCGGATAGGGGGCCATTCTTTCATGCTGTCTTGGAGGCAGCAGCAGGCTTTCTGGCCTGCTTGCCCTTGTTCCAGGCCTGCTTGGATTGAGCAAAAGTTCCCTCTTGTTTTGAAGCAGAGGAAGTTGACGCTGCACCTGCCTTGAAATTTCGAAAGGCACAAAAATTAGACCGTTTGGCCCTTGATTTGGCCCTGTCCTGAGGAAGGGTATGACCCTTACCTCCAGTAATGTCAGCAATGATTTCTTTCAAACCAGGCCCGAATAAGGTCTGCCCCTTGAAAGGAATGTTGAGTAATTTAGACTTTGAAGTCACGTCAGCTGACCAGGATTTAAGCCATAGCGCCCTACGCGCCTGTATGGCGAATCCGGAATTCTTAGCCGTTAGTTTAGTCAAATGAACAATGGCATCAGAAACAAAAGAGTTAGCTAGCTTAAGTGTTCTAAGCTTGTCAATGATTTCAGTCAATGGAGCTGTATGGATAGCCTCTTCCAGGGCCTCAAACCAAAACGCCGCTGCAGCAGTGACAGGCGCAATGCATGCAAGGGGCTGTAAAATAAAACCTTGTTGAATAAACATTTTCTTAAGGTAACCCTCTAATTTTTTATCCATTGGATCTGAAAAAGCACAACTGTCCTCAACCGAAATAGTGGTACGCTTTGCTAAAATAGAAACTGCTCCCTCCACCTTAGGGACCGTCTGCCATAAGTCCCGTGTAGTGGCGTCTATTGGAAACATTTTTCTAAATATAGGTGGGGAAAAAGGCACACCGGGTCTATCACACTCTTTAGTTATGATTTCTGTAAGCCTTTTAGGTATTGGAAAAACATCAGTACACACCGGCACTGCATAGTATTTATCCAGCCTACACAATTTCTCTGGCACTGCAATTGTGTCACAGTCATTCAGAGCAGCTAATACCTCCCCAAGCAATACACGGAGGTTCACAAGCTTAAATTTAAAGTTAGAAATCTCTGAATCAGGTTTCCCCGAGTCAGAGATGTCACCCACAGACTGAAGCTCTCCGTCCTCAGGTTCTGCATATTGTGACGCAGTATCGGACATGGCTCTTACAGCATCTACGCGCTCTGTATCTCGTCTAACTCCAGAGCTATCGCGCTTGCCTCTTAATTCAGGCAATCTTGCTAATACCTCTGACAGAGTATTATTCATGATTGCAGCCATGTCCTGCAAAGTAATCGCTATGGGCGTCCCTGATGTACTTGGCGCCATATTAGCGTGCGTCCCTTGAGCGGGAGGCGAAGGGTCCTACACGTGGGGAGAGTTAGTCGGCATAACTTCCCCCTCGACAGAACCCTCTGGTGATAATTCTTTTATAGATAAAGACTGATCTTTACTGTTTAAGGTGAAATCAATACATTTAGTACACATTCTCCTATGGGGCTCCACCATGGCTTTTAAACATAATGAACAAGTAGTTTCCTCTGTGTCAGACATGTTTGTACAGACTAGCAATGAGACTAGCAAGCTTGGAAAACACTTTAAACCAAGTTAACAAGCAATATAAAAAACGTTACTGCGCCTTTAAGAAAAACAAATTTTGACAAAATTTGAAATAACAGTGAAAAAAGGCAGTTACACTAACGAAATTTTTACAGTGTATGTAACAAGTTAGCAGAGCATTGCACCCACTTGCAAATGGATGATTAACCCCTTAATACCAAAAACGGATTAATAAATGACAAAAACGTTTTTAAAAACAGTCACAACTGCCACAGCTCTACTGTGGTTGTTACCTTCCTCAAACACGACTTTTGAAGCCTTTTGAGCCCTTCAGAGATGTCCTGTATCATGCAGAGGGAAGCTGAATGTCTCTGTCTGTATTTTTTTCTGCGCAAAAAAGCGCTAAAATAGGCCCCTCCCACTCATATTACAACAGTGGAAAGCCTCAGGAAACTGTTTCTAGGCAAAAATCTAGCCAGCCATGTGGAAAAAAACTAGGCCCCAATAAGTTTTATCACCAAGCATATATAAAAACGATTAAACATGCCAGCAAACGTTTTATATTGTACTTTTATAAGAGTATGTATCTCTGTTAATAAGCCTGATACCAGTCGCTATCACTGCATTTAAGGCTTAACTTACATTAATCCGGTATCAGCAGCATTTTCTAGCAAATTCCATCCCTAGAAAAATGTTAACTGCACATACCTTATTGCAGGATAACCTGCACGCCATTCCCCCTCTGAAGTTACCTCACTCCTCAGAATATGTGAGAACGGCAGTGGATCTTAGTTACTTCTGCTAAGATCATAGAAACCGCAGGCAGATTCTTCTTCTAAATACTGCCTGAGATAAAATAGTACGCTCCGGTACCATTTAAAAATAACAAACTTTTGATTGAAGAAAGAACTAACTATAATAAACCACTCTCCTCTTACTACCTCCATCTTTGTTGAGAGTTGCAAGAGAATGACTGGATATGGCAGTGAGGGGAGGAGCTATATAGCAGCTCTGCTGTGGGTGATCCTCTTGCAACTTCCTGTTGGGAAGGAGAATATCCCACAAGTAATGGATGATCCGTGGACTGGATACACTTAACAAGAGAAATTGTATTCTCTTTTTGAATCATGAAAGAAAAACTTTGAGTTCCAATGTCCCTTTTAAAGGGAAAATGTACTGTCATTTTATTCTCCCCTTTAATGTGTTCCCAATGATCCATTTTAAATTGCTTTAAAATGTGTCCTTTACCTTTATTGTTTCATTTTTAATAGCCATTTTTGCTTATTGTATCCCCACTTATACTGAATATTTCAATACATAAGTACTGGTTATAGAAAAGCTGTATAACAAGAAGGTTTAGAAGTAAATTACACTCCCGAACTGCAATATAGGAGTCTCTTCTTCATATACAGAACCCTGCATAGTGAGATAAACAGCTCTCAAGGAAAATTTTACTGACAAGGCTTCTTAGATCATCTCACCTGAACAAAGAAATTTAGATTATTGGGCTCTGAGTATTGGTCTCACTTTGTATAGAGAGATAAGATAAACCAAATGCCTAGAAAATGACACAAATGCCTAGATTACAAGTGGAGCGCTAATTTATGGTTATTGCTACCCCAAGATCGCGATAGCAATTAGCACTTAGAAAATTAACCACAGATCAGATTTCTGGTTAATTTTCTAAAAGTGCCCCTAAAATAAAGAGTTTTTATGGAAAAACAAAATGTAGCTTTTTGTTTTCCATAAAAAAAACTACTGGACAGAGCAATTTTTAGGGGTTAAAAATAGTGGCTGTGAGGTGTTAGAAGAAAACGGCACTAAAAAGTGCCTTTACATTGCAGTCTATGGGAACTGTGTTCCCTATAAATATATATGTATATGCTTATATAAATATATATTTATGTGTTAATATGTGTATATTCACATATTAACACATAAATATATATTTATATATTCATATACATACATATTTAAATTTGCTGCACGACTTACCCCTTTTGCTGTGGTAGGTTCTCATGCCGTGTCTGACAGCATGAGAAAGAGGCTCCCATTGGAGTCTATGGAAGCGCGCTCTTGTGAGCTCAATGCTTATATCATGGCCACTACATTTACACCAAGTACCAGGAAAACTGGACAAATACTTCAAACTCACTGGCCAATTGTGACATCGGACCCAAAACTCCACTTTGCCAGTAACCTAGACCCTATGGTGGGTTTCAAATGGGGAACCAATTTGAAGGATCTGCTGGTGAAAACGGATCCCAAACGGAGTTATACCACCAAGGCTAAGGCTGACATAAAAAGATCCTTTGGCTGCTTGGGTTGCACTACATGTAATGGACTGATCAACACCAAATCCTTTCATCATCCACATACCAACCGGAACTATGTCATCAGACACTCTCTATCATGTACCACTACACACGTTGTGTACTTATTGTTTTCCCCATGTTCCAGTTTTTATGTGGGTAAAACCTCAGGAACACTAAGGGAATGCATGGCAAACCATAGGCATGCAATTCGATTGGCATAACAACAGGGTGATAAATTAAAGGAGAGAAAGTAAAAGAGGTATCATATGGCACACTAGATTTGAGAGCCTAAGTTAACAAATTATTGTAGGCTAGCACAAAGGAGAATATTAATTAAAATATAACTTTTATTAATTCATTCCTAAAAAATAAAAAAAGTGTGTGGTGATTTAAAATAGGGTATCAATTGTAGTGGATAGATGTTTAGAGAAAAAAGAAAATAATGTTCTCCTTCTTTTAATAAGAAGCTATTTTTAATTGGTTTAATCTAGTGTGTTCCGTTTTTGGGACACTACTTTTTTAATCTGACTTACTTAAATTATGACAATCCATGTCACCTTAGGGATCATTTGTAGTTTATTTGTATCAGGTATATACTAATACAATTTGAATAAAGTTTCACAATCCAACTACTCCAATAGTAAACGTGGCACATATTATGTGATACATTATGTGTCTATGTGAATCATTTACACTGTTTATATGATTATATAGAGGTAGGGATACATTACTTATCCGAATGAACAATTGTTCACTAAACATCTATCCACTACAATTGATACCCTATTTTAAATCACCACACACTTTTTTTTATTTTTTAGGAATGAATTAATAAAAGTTATATTTTAATTATTATTCTCCTTTGTGCTAGCCTACAATAATTTGTTAACTTAGGCTCTCAACTCTAGTGTGCCATATGATGCCTCTTTTTCTTTCTCTCCTTTAATTTATAATCATAACCGGTATCCAGGCACTGCCCTCCAGAGATGATACACAGGTTTATCCTGCAGGGATTTTTTGAGAGCCGTATTTTGTTCCCACTATCAATTTCCCCTCCCAAAAGGGGAATTTTCTTTTCAAAACAAATTACAACAGGGTGACTCTGACCAACCGGTAGCAAGGCGTTGTGCCAGAGAAGGCCATCCAGTGTCTTCAATCCGGTATATTATCGACCATGTCGCTGCCTTGGATAGAGGGGGAGACAGAAACAGGATGCTTTTGCTGCGTGAGGCCCAATGGATATATCGCTTGGGCGCGATACATCCTGGTGGATTGAATACAGTACCGGATTTTAAAGCACTAATGTAACTCTGTATAGTATGGCACACACCGGGAGTGCATCCTCATGGCGCTGGGACTCTGTTGGGCGATGGGTAGTCTGGTGGTCCCACTTGTTGGGGCCACTGTCTTCCCTGTGCTGACAGCACACAGCATTGGGAGCATTTTGTATCCTGATTGCTGGGTGGAAGTCTAGGTGTTCGTGGGTGGTCACTCCATTATACACACTACCGGATTATGGACAGCAAGTTACTTTTCCATACATATGCATAACTTAATTTGTTCCTGCTCTGTTTAAACAGCACAAGGTGTGCCCAATCAGGTGTCCAAATGATCATTGTATGGATGTGCATGCTTAAGGACACTGTGGTTTTGGATATGGAGATTCAAGTGTATATGAACTTATAAGTTTTGGATATATGTATGATTATGCTAAGTGTTGGCTTAAACATCAAGCTTATGAACATGGTTTGTAATATATCATGGGCTGTGATCTAGGTGGTTCATACACCCAATACATAAGTTGCAAATCTTTAGACATGAGCTTTAGTATGATATATTTAACACACTAGAAGATACTATATGCGCTCAGACAATGTTGGCCATATGAGAGGTTCAATTAGTATGTAACACAGCACCATGATATAATGAGTATGACACAACACAGTGTAGCCCGAAAGTGTAATTTTTTTGTAATTTTCTGTATATAGTTTGTAACATTTTTTTAGCCAATATTAATGCACAATTCACGTGTGAAGTGCATATATCTACAGCACGATATTGTGTGCACTATCATTTTGACTTAGTCACTATGGCGGTTCGATCTTGTAGGTAGGTACGTACTACTATGAGTCAAGATATGACAGCTTTTGTATTCATTTACTTATATTCTCAATTAGTTACCAGTGCATTTTTACTACTAATGTATGTATCAATGCTATGAGCACAGGGTTACAAATTAACTTGTCGGCATATTTGGAGACATGCACTGGCACTTTAAGAATATCATTAATAGCTGTCTATGCGGTTATTGCACAAATATAAAGAAATACATGTGAAGTATGTGAAATTCACTATCACTTGAGACACTGGCATTGTGTAGTTTTAGTACCATTTCTTTGTGATAACACCGATAAGTATAAGTAGATGACGACAGCATTCTAATGTTGATTGTGGTTTCCATGGTAACAGAATAACTTATCCGATTGGTGGGACATTCTTTACTTGTGGTATTATACACAGCCTTCTTTTTATGGCATCATTATATTCTGCACTAGGGTGTGACAATTTGTATACACAATTGATGTTGTTTTCTTTTATTTTCTTTGATACACTACGATATGTTACATACACAGTTCCGGAAGTGATGTGATTACACTTCCCGTTCTAAGAGATAGTGGAACGCAATATGCGCTCCAGCACGAAACTTTGGCGCCACTTACACGCTAGGTATGAGATTTATTTGTTTAGCATTCACTATATATTGTGTGATTTTCTCTCACTTGTTATGCTGACAAAGGAGACAAGATCCCCGAAAATGTTTCATTAAAGTATATTGACTACTTGTTGAAAAAGTCCTGTGAGTGCAATCTTTTCCGTTATATATATATATAAATGTATATATATATATATATATATATATATATTTTACATATTCATGATTTAACCCCTTGACTGCAGTAATGCAAAACTGGGAGTTAACCCAGTAACTAGAAAAGCACAAAGCAAAGAATTTTAAACCCTCGACTTTCCCTGTTACATTAACAGCAGTAATTTAAAGGGATAGGAAAGTCAAAATTAAACTTGCATGATTCAGATAGAGCATGTCATTTTAAGACACTTTAAAATGTGCTTCTATTTTCAAAATGTGCTTTATTCCTCTTGGTATCCCTTATTGAAAAAGAATACGCACATATCCTACACTAGTGAGAGCTAGCTACTGATTGGTGCCTGCACACATTTGTCTCATGTGATTGGCTAACTAGATGTGTTCAGCAAGTCTGTCAAAAAAGGTGAAATAAGGGGACAGTCTGCAGATACTTAGATACAAGGTAATCACAGAGGTAAAAAGTATATTAATGTAACTGTGTTGGTTGTGCAACACTGGAGAATGGATAATAAAGGGATCATCTATCTCTTTAAACAATAACAATTCTGGTGTAGACTGTCCCTTTAAGCTAAACAAGCAAATATATTTGCACAAATAGTAAAATCTTATTAAAGGGGCATCATGTGAATTGTCTCTTGTGAGACAGCATGTCTGTCATTTCACAATAACAGGAATTAAACCTGTGATAGCATCATGTGTTAATGTGCCAATTCAACAATAGAATGAAAGAAGCTATTGTCCCCAGCAGACAGACACATCTTGGCTGAAATAGACTTGCCTGAAATGAGGTTCCTCGCATTGGCTAGTTTACTATATCTGCAGGACATAAATAAAATACTTGCAAGTATAAAATTCTGCTTCCAATTTCTGCTGAGACAAATTACTTTTCTCATAACATATTAGTCCTAATCTTTGTGTGCTGGCACATCTGATTAGGCCAGAATAAAAAATGCTGTACAGAAAATAAGAAATTTGATTTCTTACCCCCCAAACTGTTAAAGGTATAGGAATCCCCCACATTTTTCTGTCATTGTAGAACATACAATTTTAAACAAACTTTCCAATTGACTTCTGTTATCAAATTTGCTTCATTTTCTTGTAATCCTTTGGTGAACTAACAGCACTGAACTACTGGTAGCTAGTCAGCCAATCACAAGAGACAAAATGTGTGCAGGCACCAATCAGCAGCTAGCTCCCACTGGTGTATGATATGTGCATATTATTTTTCAACAAGGGATACCAAGAGAATGAAGCACATTTGAAAATAGAAGTGAATTTAAAAGGGTCTTAAAATTACATGCTCTATCTGAATCACGCAAGTTTAATTTTGACTTTCCAAACCCTTTAAATTGTGCTAAAGGTTTATGCAAATACAAGACAAAAATGGGTTTCACATGTACACATGCTTTGAAAGTACATTTGACTTGAATATTATAAAGGTGTGGCTGCAATGCATTGATGATCGCCAGTTAAAGCAGACACATCTTAAAATTTTACAATTGTTTTGTTGAATATTTATCTGAAGAAATCAATCATGAATCTTCTGACTTTGATAAACATTAGGGGGTCAATAACAATCTTTTAACAATTTGCTCATGAAATAGATTTTTGCTTTGAACTCAAATTGGTTTTTGAGTTTCTTTAATTTTCACAAATATATTACCAAATTAAAAGCCAGCAGCTGCAAATTCCTTTTCAATAGAAATGCTCCTGGGCTTTTTTCGTGTGTTAAAGGTATAGTCTACTCTAGAATTTGTATTATTTAAAGAGATAGATAGATAACTAAAAGCACATACGCAGCATCTAGGTGAACTGTGAATTTTCTCTGGCATATCGCTATATAGTATGCAAATGGAGCACCAACTTATTGCGGCATTACATGCCTTAATGTACACCCTAGACTATCGCCATCAAGAACTAGTGGCCGAATTGAAAGCCGCGACAAATTCATCTCAACATAATACTCTGACAAGAGAAGATGTAGAGGAGTCTGACTGGCAGGAAATGAACTTGTCAAAATGCAATAATGCTATACCCCAGGACATGGTGGACCAGCTTACAGCAAGCAAAGCGGAACCTGGCTTGCAGATATCGGAACAGCTGGGAGCAACTACACAAGTCAGCACTTCTGCCAGAGTACAGCTGTTGGACGCGCAAATCGATCGGAGCTCATACGCAGGAGATGGTGACCTGATCTCTATATGTAAGACCCTTCTCTCTCCAGCCCCAGCAACGGGAGTTGTTATCAGCTCTGAGCTAAAGATGGTTATAACTACCACACGAGTGTCGGTCACTACTCTGGATAACGAGTTGCAAGCTTACTGCACTACCGGTCCTTCGATACCTATGAGATCAAAGCAGCAGCCGGGAAAACTTATTGTCATCCGTAAGCAAGGCCACAACTTCTACTACCGCAGCCACCCAAACCTCCCCATAGGAAACAAGAGCGAGACAGATATCATCAGACCCTCCGCGGCCACGCAACTACGGTTTGGAGATTGTGGATTTGGTAATATACTCCATGTACTTGTATTTAGAATTACCTTCATCATGCCTCTGCCTGGAAAACTTACTCCTACGTTATCCCATCTAAGAATTGGAATAGGCTAATTACTCCCAAGTCCTAGCCTGTATTAAGTGTGACTCTGGCATTAACTTTCATAAGGCAACCCTACATGGTGGCGACTGTTGTGTATTTCCATAAGATTGTAAGGGCCCATACCCCTCCAAATACCGATGTATGGCTTTACCCTAGTACGCTATTCACCAATTTCTTTATAGTACATACTCCTTAATGTACTCAATATCAGAGTTTTAGCTATTATGGTATGTTTACTCACTGACTTGAGCTTTATTTACATGTTCTGTTTTAGGGGTGCTACCTGTATTTTTAATGTGTAAATTATCCAATGCATATATAGACCCTGAGCCCACTCAATAGCTTATGCTTAATTGCCGAGCTTATAGATTGATCTGCTTGGTTAGTGATTATATTTTGTCAAACCTAGATATAGGAGGTTATATACCCCCACCCCCTGCAGATACAGCTATATACGCTTAACAAATATGTGCAACATAACGCCATTTTCTCTTATAAATGCCTGTGAAGCAAGTACTAATAATAGCATGCTAATAATAGCATGAGGGAATTAGTTTGTTGCCAGCTGAGCCTTTTTTTTTTATTTTTTTTTTTTTAGAGGCTAAATTAGAATGAGAAAAGATCTTAGATATATAATGGTAACAGTAAGCCTCCGGAAATGCTATATCACGTACAAGTGTATACCTATAAGATAAAAAAAAGTCCTGCTGTTTAGATATAATGTACTGTTTGCTTTACTTCTACCATACAGGTATGTTTCCCACAGGTCCACCTGATGCTATAGCATTTGTCCAACTTTGCCTTATTTAACAGCCTTGGTTGTTTTGAACACTTAGAGATGTATATAGCCCTTGAACCAGTAAGCCTTATTATGTGATGTCACTCCTTCAAACTATATAGCGCCCTTTTAGTTTTATGAAGAGGAATTGATATCACAATAATAGAATCTGTCTTTTCGGATAAGAGACAATAAATTGACTAGTTAATCTACCTACTATGTTGTTAATAAGTAATTGTATTTATCTTCAAGCCCAAACCTAGAGGATAGCTGTATATGGTCCCACGTGGTCCTTCTTAGTTATAAGTCACGCCTACAATAGGCAATAAAGCTTAGCCGTTAAAAGCAAAGTATATATACCACACGGCAGAACAGACCATTATCATTATAAAACCCTATATGATGGTGTTCAGTCTGTACAAAATTTGCTATATGTCTTATAACTCTATAGCCACCTGCTGACATGGGTTTGTCCTTTTCTGTATATACATTTATAAAGGCATATCTGATGTACACTGATTACATCCATTTGCTTGTAATAAAGTTTTAGATTTAGGTAGTAGCTAAATCCACAGCTCATTCAGCCTGCACAGTTAATATTGTTGTTATGAATAGACACCCTTGCAGTTAATAGTATACATCATTATGTGTTAGTGCTTGTTAACCTTGCTCTATGTACATCTCTCTACGATTAGTAGGTTTATGTTTTGTATGTTCGCCTATGTAACCGAGGGGAATAGCATATAATACAGCTCCTATAGGTTTTATGTTAAATACACGACGCAATATCTACTTGCAGAATGGTTATATTAGTTAAACAGAGGCTCCCAAGGGGCAGGCATATGCCACATGTTCACATGACTAATAATTCATAGCTGGGTAACTAGATTTCTTAGCCCATTTATTTTGCTACACTACCAAGATTAATAGGCCCCTCCAAGTCTCCTACTATACTCCTATATTCCTAGGGCTCCGCCCTCCACTCCCTCCACTCTCTCCCTAATATACATAGCGGTGCTTACCCGCTGAATATCCCCCTTCCCCCACTTATTATACACGTATTCATGCTCCTTCTGAAGCTATTAAAGAACTAGATTTCTGGTCATCAGTTATCTATTATTTCCTAAACTCTAGGTCCATTGGGCCTAAAACAAAGCTCCTCATAGGCCAGCTATGCATGATATAATTTGAAGCTCCTAGTGAGCTAGACTCCTGACCATCAGATAGCTATTATTTTTCATATTTTTGGCCCATAGGGCCTGAATCTTTGTTCCTAACAGGTCAGTCACATGTGATATATTATTGAAAAATCGAGGTTTCATTAGCCTTTCACCAAGCTATTGTATGATTTCCGAAATTTTTCGGGTAAATAGGTTTGTATTTTGTACCTTTTACAAAATGGTGTATTGTGTTTTATGTATGTTCTACGCAAAAACCTCAATAAAAAATTATTTAAAAAAAAAAAAAAGAGAGAGATAGATAATTCCTTTATTACACATTCCCCAGTTCTGCATAACCAACACAGTTATATTAAGATACTTTTTACCTCTGTATCTAAGCCTCTGCAGACTGCCCCCTTATTTGAGTTCTTTTGACAGACTTGCATTTTAGCCAATCAGTGCCTTCTCATTAGTAACTCCAGTGTGAGCACAATGTTATCTATATGGCACAGATGAACTTACGCCCTCTAGCTGTGAAAAACTGTCAAATACAGTGAGATAAGCGGCGGCATTTAAGGGCTTAGAATTTAGCATATGAGCCTACCTAGATTTAGCCTTCAACTAAGAATATCAAGACAACAAAGCAAATTTGATGATAAAAGTGAACTGGAAAAGTTGTTTAAAATTGCATGCCCTATCTGAATCATGAAACTTTATTAATTAATTTTGACTAGACTGTCCCTTTAAAGTGATGGTAATTTCTATAATTTTAGAAACCTAAACCTAATAATAGAGCTGATAACTAGTAGAGTCGCTAACTTTATTTTTAAAACATCACTTAGGTATTATTATATGATTCTTACTATCATATAGCTGCATCCGTTCACTCCGCCCCCTTGTTGTTCCTAGTTTGAGCCCAGCGTGTTAGAGAGCGGTCCGACCCCCTCTGCTGACGAGCTTGCTAGGACAGTTATAATTGGATGCTGTTAAAATTTGCGATCAGAGCTTCGTATCTAATGAGCTGTGGGCATTGATTTCTTCAAAATTGCAAATGTGGAAAAGAACAGTTTTTTTTCCCCCTAAATGCCACAAATCTAATTGGACAACAGCATTAACGTCATTTTAAATAAAATGCACTTAGTGGTGGGGCTGCCGGAGCACACAATACAATCGGATCGGTTTGATTGAAAATACAATAATAGATTTGATCATTGAAAGTTTCCATGAATGAAACACATACGGCTAGATTTAGAGTTCTGCGGCCAAAGGGGTGCGTTAGCTACGCGTGCTTTTTTCCCCCCGCACCTTTTAAATACCGCTGGTATTTAGAGTTCACAGAAGGGCTGCGTTAGGCTCCAAAAAAGGGAGCGTAGAGCATATTTACCGCCACTGCAACTCTAAATACCAGCGTTGCTTACGGACGCGGCCAGCTTCAAAAACGTGCTCGTGCACGATTCCCCCATAGAAAACAATGGGGCTGTTTGAGCTGAAAAAAAACCTAACACCTGCAAAAAAGCAGCGTTAAGCTCCTAACGCAGCCCCATTGTTTCCTATGGGGAAACACTTCCTAAGTCTGCACCTAACACCCTAACATGTACCCCGAGTCTAAACACCCCTAATCTAACACTTATTAACCCCTAATCTGCCGCCCCCGCTATCGCTGACCCCTGCATATTATTATTAAGCCCTAATCTGCCGCTCCGTACACCGCCGCAACCTACGTTATCCCTATGTACCCCTAATCTGCTGCCCCTAACACCGCCGACCCCTATGTTATATTTATTAACCCCTAATCTGCCGCCCCCGCTATCGCTGACCCCTGCATATTATTATTAACCCCTAATCTGCCGCTCCGTACACCGCCGCAACCTACGTTATCCCTATGTACCCCTAATCTGCTGCCCCTAACACCGCCGACCCCTATATTATATTTATTAACCCCTAATCTGCCGCCCCCAACATCGCCTCCACCTACCTACAATTATTAACCCCTAATCTGCCGACCGGATCTCACCGCTACTCTAATAAATGTATTAACCCTTAAAGCTAAGTCTAACCCTAACACTAACACCCCCCTAAGTTAAATATAATTTACATCTAACTAAATAAATTAACTCTTATTAAATAAATTATTCCTATTAAAAGCTAAATACTTACCTGTAAAATAAACCCTAATATAGCTACAATATAAATTATAATTATATTGTAGCTATTTTAGGATTAATATTTATTTTACAGGCAACTTTGTAATTATTTAACCAGGTACAATAGCTATTAAATAGTTAATAACTATTTAATAGTTACCTAGTTAAAATAATTACAAAATTACCTGTAAAATAAATCCTAACCTAAGTTACAATTAAACCTAACACTACACTATCAATAAATTAATTAAATAAAATACCTACAATTATCTACAATTAAACCTAACACTACACTATCAATAAATTAATTAAATACAATACCCCAAATAAATACAATGAAATAAACTAACTAAAGTACAAAAAATAAAAAAGAACTAAGTTACAAAAAATAAAAAAATATTTACAAACATTAGAAAAATATTACAACAATGTTAAACTAATTACACCTACTCTAAGCCCCCTAATAAAATAAGAAAGACCCCCAAAATAAAAAAAAATGCCCTACCCTATTCTAAAATTAAAATAGAAAAGCTCTTTTACCTTACCAGCCCTGAAAAGGGCCCTTTGCGAGGCATGCCCCAAAGAATTCAGCTCTTTTGCCTGTAAAAAAAAAAACATACAATACCCCCCCCAACATTACAACCCACCACCCACATACCCCTAATCTAACCCAAACCCCCCTTAAATAAACCTAACACTAAGCCTCTGAAGATCTCCCTACCTTGTCTTCACCACGCCGGGTTCACCGATCGATCCAGAAGAGCTCCTCCGATGTCTTGATCCAAGCCCAAGCGGGGGGGCTGAAGATGTCCATGATCCGACTGAAGTCTTCATCCAAGCGAGAGCTGAAGAGGTCCATGATCGGGCTGAAGTCTTCATCCAAGCGGGAGCTGAAGAGGTCCATGATCGGGCTGAAGTCTTCTATCAAGAGGCATCTTCAATTTGTTGTAATATTTTTCTAATGTTTGTAAATATTTTTTTATTTTTTGTAACTTAGTTCTTTTTTATTTTTGTACTTTAGTTAGTTTATTTAATTGTATTTATTTGTAGGTATTGTATTTAATTAATTTATTGATAGTGTAGTGTTAGGTTTAATTGTAGATAATTGTAGGTATTTTATTTAATTAATTTATTGATAGTGTAGTGTTAGGTTTAATTGTAACTTAGGTTAGGATTTATATTACAGGTAATTTTGTAATTATTTTAACTAGGTAGCTATTAAATAGTTATTAACTATTTAATAGCTATTGTACCTGGTTAAAATAAATACAAAGTTGCCTGCAAAATAAATATTAATCCTAAAATAGCTACAATATAATTATAATTTATATTGTAGCTATATTAGGGTTTATTTTACAGGTAAGTATTTAGCTTTAAATAGGAATAATTTATTTAATAAGAGTTAATATATTTTGTTAGATAAAAATTATATTTAACTTAGGGGGGGTGTTAGGGTTAGGGTTAGAATTAGCTTTAGGGGTTAAAAAATTTATTAGAGTAGCGGTGAGCTCCGGTCGGCAGATTAGGGATTAGTGCTTGAAGTTAGGTGTCGGCGATGATAGGGAGGGCAGATTAGGGGTTAATACTATTTATTATAGGGTTATTGAGGCGGGAGTTAGGCGGATTAGGGGTTAATACATTTATTATAGTAGTGGTGCGGTCGGCAGATTAGGGGTTAATAAGTGTAGGTAGGTGGCGACAACGTTGGGGGCGGCAGATTAGGGGTTAATAAATACAGGTGGCCCTCGTTTTACAACGGTTCAATTTACGCCGTTTCAGAATAACAACCTTTTTTTCCAGTCATGTGACTGCTATTGAAAAGCATTGAGAAGCAGTGCATTTATTAAAATAGACAGGTGAAGCTGTCCACTCGTTTTGCAGCAAAGCCAAGCAAGCTGAAATTAATCAGTTTAACCAGACCTGAGCTATCGAGCAGATTTCAAAGGAACAAGATCTTCCTGTCTATAAATCAGTCCAGATTGGAATGCATAGAAAGAACTGTTTGCAGAAAAAGCAAAAAGTGAAGTCTGTGTTGTGTGATTATGTTATTAGGTTTATAATGCTGTTTAGCAAATGTTTTTGTTCATTTAACTTAGTTTAATTATATATTCTGTGTTGTGTGATTATTTTATTAGGTTTATAATGCTGTTTAGCATTTAAAGTCTTCATTTCAAAGCTTTAAAAATAATGTATTAGGTGTTACTTATGACAATTTTCAGAGGGGCCTGGAACCTATCTCGCTCCCATTGACTTACATTATAAACTGGGTTTCAATTTACAACGGTTTCGATTTACAACCATTCCTTCTGGAACCTAACCCGGGCGTAAACTGAGGGCTACCTGTATAATATAGGGGTCGGCGGTGTTAGGGGCAGCAGATTAGGGGTACATAGGGATAATGTAGGTGGCGGCGGTGTACGGAGCGGCAGATTAGGGGTTAAAAAATTTTAATAGAGTGGCGGCGATGTGGGGGGACCTCGGTTTAGGGGTACATAGGTAGTTTATGGGTGTTAGTTTACTTTAGAGCACAGTAGTTAAGAGCTTTATAAACCGGCATTAGCTCAGAAAGCTCTTAACTACTGACTTTTTTCTGCGGCTGGAGTTTTGTCGTTAGATTTCGAACGCTCACTTCAGCCACGACTCTAAATACCGGAGTTAGAAAGATCCCATTGAAAAGATAGGATACGCAAATGGCGTAGGGGGATCTGCGGTATGGAAAAGTCGCGGCTGGAAAGTGAGCGTTAGACCCTTTCCTGACTGACTCCAAATACCAGCGGTAGCCCAAAACCAGCGTTTGGAGCCTCTAACGCTGGTTTTGACGGCTACCGCCAAACTCTAAATCTAGGCCATAGTTATTTATATAGTTGCATCGATTGATAATAGGCAGGCTTGTTGAATTTACCGATTTTCAGATAGAAACTGAGAAGTCACCCAAAACTGACAGATACAATAACCCTTTCAAACCTCTTAAAGGGACATTATACACTCATTTTTTCTTTGCATAAATGTGTTGTAGATGATCTATTTATAAAGCCCATAAAGTTTTTTGTTTTTTTAAAAAATGAATAGTTTTGCTTATTTTTAAATAACATTGCTCTGATTTTCAGACTCCTAACCAAGCCCCAAAGTTTTATGAGAATACCGTCAGATACCTTCTCCAACTTGCTCCTGTTTGTGTAAAGGGTCTTTTCATATGCAAAAGAAGGGGGGGGGGGGTCTTATTTGAATTGATTTGCACTATTATCTGTTTGCACAATTATTAGCGGATCGCTTGATATTGCTGATTATAGGTACTGTACTGTATAGATAAATATGCAAGGCTTTGTCCTGTTCTAAATCTATATAGTCCTCCTTAGCGCTTTAACCTTTTGTTTTATATTTTTTAATTAATTAATGTACAAAATTCAACCTCTAATTTATATATCTGTTATTTTAAGAGCGGACTAGATATTTTTTCCCTAACCGTATAGCAGATTGTTTACCATTGCGCATATATATATATATATATATATATATATATATATATATATATATATATATATATATATATATATATATATATTCAAGATATTTTTATGTTAGAATGAAATCCAGGCTTACTTTGTTGTTCACAACAGAAGGGAAATACTCATTCACATGTGTCACATTAACCTATTGTAATTTAAATCTATCCTCATCACTGTTAACCCATCTGAATGCCATCTTTATCTTGGAATAATGGACATACTGGAAAAGTCACATCAGGGACCCAGCAGCTCCAAATGGCAGGTAGTAATTATTTTTTTTATTTTAATGTTCAACTCTAAGTCACAGTCGCTATCGCACTGTAGTGACTGTCACTAACAGTACAGGCGTCTTCATAACCGAGCTTTAAAAATGGATTGTGCAATTGCAATCCATTTACATCCTCACCAATGCTAAACCATGTGAATGCCAATTGTATGTTGGCATGATGGGCATACTGAGTATGATGCTCAACTGCTACAAATTTTGTATTGTTTTTAACAATATTTATTTTAATTTTTGTTACAGTAAAGTTTGGCGTGATCTTAAAACAAGATGGAGACTATGGGTTTCTATTAAAAGGACTTTAGATATAATTTTATACAGATTTTAAAAGTACTGAAACTGTAAAGTGGGAACCCACTCCACTTCAACATTGTATCTGCATAGAATATATTCAAAAGAGATTATGACCGGTTTATACAGGATGCAAATTCATGCATGCTAAGTCTAAACACGGTCACGACAGTGCGTATGCCTATTTTATTAAATGCACGTTCACAATGGAGCAATCTCGTTTAGAAGTTTAATAATGTAGGAACAATATATACCAACCCTAATTCTTGGGCCATTGACAACCCATCTGCCCCCGCTTCCTCTAAACTTCTTTCACTCACATCCTCCTTCGGTCTCTCACAATCCACCCTACTCCTTTTTCTTTCTTTTTTTTTTTTTCCTTTTCTTTTCTAGCTATAATAACCAAGTTATATGTCTGGATATTAGGGAGTGCCAAGCCAGCTGATACCTTAGAATTCATGAGCCTATGGAGAGCAATCCACGGTCTCTTGCCATTCCATAGAAACTTGGAACAAGCCTTATTATATATAGTGATATCTTTTTTATGCAAAAACCAAGGAATGTTTTGCAAAATATAGAGGAGTTTTGGAAAAATGATTGATTTAATCAGGGTCACCCGAGCGGTTAACGAAATCGGTAACATGGCCCATTCCTCCAGCTTTTTCTTGCACGAGTCCAGCACCATCCTATGATTTAATCTATACCATTCTTCCGAGTTTCTGGATAATCGTAAGCCAAGATATGTAATCTGGGAAACTTCTCGAAAAGGATGTTTCACATATAGTGAGGGGTTTTTATATATCCACATTAATTCTGATTTAGAAGTATTGATCTTAAATCCAGAGATTTCCCAAAACTCTTGGGTGATACTCTGTAGAATGGGTAAAGAAACTTTAAGGTTAGATAGAAATAGTAGGAGGTCATCCGCATAGAGGAGAAGAACCAACTTCTCGCCCGCCAATGAAATCCCCTCAAGTTCTTGCCGTAATCGAATAGCCAGAGGTTCTACACTAAGATTAAACAGGAAGGGGGAAAGTGGACAGCCCTGTCTAGCCCCTCTGAATAAATCAAATCGTTGAGTAGATGTGTTGTTAATAATTACTGCGGAAGAAGGAGTACTATAAATTAAGCGTATATAGTTGTTAAAGGATCCCGAGAACCCAAATTGATCCAGCACGGAAAACAGATGGTCCCAACTGACCCTATCGAAGGCCTTCTCCGCATCAACCGTTAGAATAGCCTTATCTATACTTTTGTAAGGTTCCATAGACTCGTACTTGTTCCAGAAAGATTCAAACAAGATCAATAGTTTCCTCGTATTCCTTACAGGATTGCGTCCAGGCATAAAACCGGATTGATTCTCATGGACTAAATCGCCCATGTGGGGTTTCAGTCGTGAGGCTACGATAGCTGCGAGCAGCTTATAGTCAGTGTTTAAAACCGAAATAGGTCTAAAGGAGCTTGGTAACTCGGGATCTTTGCCCTTTTTTAGGATCAATGAGATGTTTGCAGATGAGAAGGCAGAGCATCTCGTGTTCTCTGAGAAATAAAAATTAAATAGCTTAGTTAATATAGGTATCACCTGGGGTTGTAGGATTCTATAGTATTCAATAGGGAGAGCGTCTGGACCGGCAGCTTTGTTGGGTTTCGCATTCTTAATTGCCCATGATATTTCCTCTTCAGTGATGGGTGCATTAATAGCGTCTCTGGCCTCTATGGATAGACGTGGTACTTTAATCTTACCCCAAAATGCCTCTTTCTTATCTAGTTTAGGGGGATCTTGTCTATATAAATTCAGAAAGAATTCAAAAAATACTTTTTCTATATCGGCGTGCCTCGTATATCTCCTGGCTTGTTTAATAGAAGCGATTGCACATCTGGGAGAGGATTTAGCTAACCTCGCTAAAAACTTCGCCACTCTACCTGTAAAACCCCCATATCTTGCTTTCATTTTAAGTTCTTCCTGGGCACTAATCTGTTTTGTGTGTGTGTGCATCTCGAAGTGTCTTTGCTGTAATATAAGCCTCCCAATCCACCCTACTCCTGACTCACCGTGATGGACACTCCATCGACCTGGTATTTTCCTACCTCTGCTTTATATCTGACCCCACCTGTCGCCCTTTTCCCATTTCAGACCATCACCTGGTCACCTATAATATTAATGCAAAAGCTAAACCCACTTCTCCATCCCGCCCCCGCAGAAATACACATGCTGTGGACCCGCTCCAATTTTCCAAAAAGTATTCAAAATCGCCTCCCTTACACTTCCACTATAACCTGCCCTGATCTCGCTACAGCCCACTATAACAAAACTCTCTCCTCTGCACTAGACACACTTGCCCCTCCCCAGCTGCGCAAAACACCACATAGTCAGTTACAGCCCTGGCATGCTCAGCAAACACACTATTTGCAAAAATGCTCTCGTACTGCTGAGCGTGTCTGGAGGAAAACTCACTCTGAACCTGATTTCATACACTATAAGTTTATTCTTTGTTCATACACTTCTGCCCTTCACTTAGACAAGCAAACCTACTTCTCTTCTCTGATATCTACTCTTTCCTCAAACCCTAAACAACTCTTTTCCACCTTTAACTTTCTTCTCTACCCGCCTGCTCCACCACCCCCGTCTGTCTTTAGTGCTCAAGCCCTGGCAGACTACTTTTTTAAACAAAACACGTACTATCCGAAGCAACATCCCAATACCAACCTGCAATATTCCAACAACAGGCCCAATTACTCGCTCTTCCACCCTCTCTATCTTCCATCCAGCCACTGAGAATGAAGTTTCTTCCTTACTATCTTCCTCACGCCTCACTACCTGTCCACTCGACCCTATCCCTTCCCATCTAATACCCTCCCTATCTTCCACCCTCACTCCTGCTCTTACCCACATCTTCAACCTCTCTCTCTCTACCGGCTCATTTCCATCTTCTTTCAAACATGCAAAAGTCATTCCCATACTCAAAAAATCCCTCCCTCGACCCTAATTCTCCTGAAAGCTACCGCCCCATATCACTGCTTCCACTAACATCAAAACTCCTTGAAAAACTAGTTTACAATCGCCTAACTCACTTCCTGTCCACCAACTCCTTGCTTGACCCATTGCAATCCGGATTCCGCCCAAAACATTCAACTGAGACTGCCCTTACCAAGGTTACAAATGATCTCTCTCCAAAAAATATTGGCCACTACTCTAAACTCATCTTACTCGACCTCTCAGCTGCCTTCGACACAGTTGACCACCCCCTCCTCCTACAGACCCTTAGCTAGGGATGCACCGAAATTTCGTCCTCAGAAAGTTTCGGCCGAAAATAGCATTTTTTGTTATTTCGGTTTTGGTTTTTTTGCCTTTTATTTTCGGCAAAATTATTGTGTAGCATATTTTAAATTTGATGCCAGCCTAGAGCTGCTGTTTGAGTTCATTACTTGACTTACTGTTTTGCATATAATAATAGTTTTCTAGGACTATAATTTATTTTGATAATTGGTAACAAAACAAAAACGGTTAAATCTGATTCTGTTACACAGAACTAAATAAAGAATAATACTAGCGATGCACCAAAATTTGGGCCGCCGAAAATGTGCAATTCCAATTTCGGCCCAAAGAGGACCAAAATGGCTAAAAATGTACAGCCCTCCCCTGTTCTATTGAGTTACATGTCTATCCTTAGCATAAGGTGAGCAGCACAGCACTGGCATGGTACACAGAGCACACACATAAGTACCATTACATGATGATATTTGAAACCAGCAGAGAAGGAAACCAAAGTTCTGAATAGTGAATACAAATATCAAAGGAGGATAAGCAACATGTTTATAAACACTTGATATTATCAGACACAGCCCTAAGCACACACAGTGAATATCTTTAAGCCTTATATACAGTGCTCATACATCAGCCTCTTGTGCGTAGACATTCTATTCGCCTGAGGCAAATATGCGTGCACACTTTATAAGCATAAGCCCCAAGCTCGCACACAGTTTGTACAAATTAGCACCCACCAGACAGTGTATACAAAAAAGCACAGTAACTTTCTATAACCACCTTGCACGTAAGGTTGTAGCTAAGTCCAGTGGTCCTGGTGATAGGTGATAGGCAGACTCCATTTGGGGCTCCGGACATATAATCTGACGGGTCAGTGTGAGACCCGAACCAGGAACTAGGCAGAGATACGATGAGAGACGATCAGGTGCAGCCATCGCACGGATAACTACACCCAAAACCAAAACACATGTCCACCTCGTATTGTTGTCTGGCTATAACCACGCTCTCCCTTATAGAGCTCGAGTTTCACTGCAGATCACGCCATACTGTACAAGTGACCATGTCCATTTGTTGGAGCTTTCCCGCCTACAAGCTCTCTCAGCTACACACACACACTGTAGTTAAAAAAGAAAAAAACAATTTCGGTTTCGTTTCGGTTTTTGGTCAGGATCATCCTGAATTTTCGTTATCTGTTTCGGTCCAGAATTTTCATTTCGGTGCATCCCTACCCTTAGCTCTTTTGGCCTCTGTAACACTGCTCTTTCCTGGATTCACTCTTATCTTTCCCACAGGTCTTTTTCTGTGTCATTTGCTGGTGACTCCTCCTCTCCTATGTCTCTGTCTTTTGGAGTACCTCAAGGATCTGTTCTGGGTCCTCTACTCTTCTCCATCTATACTTCTTCGCTGGGTAAACTGATCAACAGTTATGGCTTCAAATATCACCTCTATGCTGATGACACCCAGATCTACCTCTCCACCCCTGCTCTCTCTCCCTCTGTCCTTTCTCATGTCAGCGACTGCTTATATGGTATTTCTTCCTGGATGGCCTCTCGCCACCTAAAGATTAACATGTCCAAGACTGAGCTCCTTCTTATCCCCCCGCAAACTCTACGCCGACTTCTGACTTCTCTATCCCTGTTGACGGCATCACCATTTCCCCATCGCCCCAAGTCCGCTGCCTCTGAGTCACACTTGACTCAAATCTATCCTTCATCCCCCATATCCAATCGCTTTCTACATCCTGACGCAGCCATCTACGCAATATTTCCAAAATTCGCCCTTTTCTGAGCGCTGACACCACAAAGCAAATAATCCACTCCCTTGTTATCTCCCGACTTGACTACTGCAATAACCTACTAGCTGGCCTTACTCTTTCCCATCTCTCCCCCCTTCAATCCATCCTAAATGCCTCTGCCAGGCTGATCCACCTTTCCCGTCGATCTGCATCTGCTGCACTTCTCTGCGAGTCCCTTCATTGGCTCCCCATTCACAGCAGAATTAAATTCAAAATTCTCACCCTTACATACAAAGCTCTCACCAACGCCGGTCCCCTCTACCTATCCTCTCTAATACACAAGTTTACTCCAGCCTATCCACTAAGATCCAACAATGACCTGCTCCTTGCATCCGCAACTATCACCTCCTCTCATGCTAGACTGCAGGACTTCTGTCGTGCAGCACCTACCCTCTGGAACACTCTCCCTCGTGCTGTCAGGCTTTGCCCTAATCTGTCTTCCTTTAAATGTTCCCTGAAGACTTTTCTGTTCAGGGAAGCCTACCACCCAACTCAATAATAAATTAACTTCACTTACCTAATATTTCCCTCATCTAACTCTGTATTAACATCTTTCCAAATCTTGCAGTCCTCACCTCCTGTTTCTCAACCTCCTACCCTTCTAGATTGTAAGTTCCCACAGGAATAGGGCCCTCAATCCCTCCTGTATGTGTTTGTAAATTTTGTCCTGTCTCTTACAAGTCTTGTATTGTTTTATTTAAATGAATTGTATCCATGGACAGCGCTGCGGAATATGTTGGCGCTTCATAAATAAAGTAAAATAATAATAATAATAACAATACTTTAACATGCACTGCCATGACCATGTTTGGACATAGTTATTCAAACTTTAACATTACTGAGCTATATGGATGTATCTACCACCCACACTGCCCCAGCAAAATGTTCAACTTCAGGACATAACATATACAAAATATATACATATACATCTCATTGTAGTGTTGTATTTCCATGAAAACCATATTTGGCAATTAAAGGGATATTAAACAGTGTTAAAGTGAATATAAAAAGAAACAACTTTGTTTAAAAAAACAGCATATAACTTACTTGTTTTATTTATAAATTAGCACTTAGAAATTCTCAGTGTAGCCCGGCCCCCTAGAGCAGAGAATTTTCAAAATCTAAGTTTTTTTCTGTATGTCCTGGGCATAGGCAAATCTGACTCCCTGATATCTAGTCTATTAACTAGCCTAGCAGTTATATGACAGCAGGCTAATATAAATCTTCCTGTAAAAGCCTCCTTTTCCTTGTAGGGCTGTGACAGGAAGCACAAATGTAATGTAAAAAAAGAAATAAAAAGGCAAAATCTATTTAAAATAGATGAATAATACATACTGCATTTATTTTATTAGTGGGACAGCCTACTTGAATTTTTTTAAAAAAAAAAAAAGATAAATACTTTTATTACCCATTCCCCAGCTTTGCATAACCAACACTGTTATATTAATAAACTTTTTACTTTATAAATAGGTTCTAAAATTTGAGGATTTACAAGAGATTGATTTATGTAAACCTTTGATTAAGAGGATTTTTGTTATAAGTGGACTAGAAATTCACCCACATTAACGCTAACCCAATACTCACTTTGCCTACCTCATATGAGGTAGGAACCCTATACGGGAGTACAAAAATATAAGCAAACAACTTTATTGTTCTGCATCTATAGTAGAGTTTTTAATTACCAGGCCATTAAAAAAATTATATATGATTTGAAGTTATGATTATACAGGAAATCCAATAAACTAATTGTAACAATATTAAGATTTATAAAAATATGCAGGCTGCCTATTATGTAAATGGGACTAGATTTAGCAAAACAGAGAAGGAAAACAATTTAAGTGGTCTTTTTGATAACAAGCTAAGAATGAGTGAGTAATGCAAAGAAGCGACTTCTTACTATTAAAAGAGGCAGACAGAAGAATGCATAATTTTGTCGCAATATAAATCCCTGGTAAGACCTCGCCTTGCCTATGGAGTGCAATTCTAGGGCCAATTTAAAAAAAAAACAAAAAAAAAAAAAACACAACATTGCAGAATTAGAAAAAGTTCAGAGAAGGGGAGGTGGTTAGAGAGTTAATATGATTACTTTATACAGAGTTGGTAGAAGCTCCATTTAGTCCAAGCAATTGTTTGTGACAAGAGGTCACATTTTAAGACTAGAGGAAAGGAGATTTAATCTCCGTCAACATAAATGTTTTTTCCACTGCAAGTGCAATCAAATGTCCCCATGTATAAAAAAGGTGTGCAGACAGCTTTTCAACTTCAGAAGCTGTCCGCACGCCTTTTGCTGCATACGAGCAGTGGATCTGTTTGTCCGCTAGCCCATATGCATCATTAAACGCTGAGTGTGTAATGCCTGCCCATTAAAGGGATACTAAACACAATTTTTTCTTTAATGACTCAGAGCATGCAATTGTAAGCAACTTTCTAATTTATTCCTAGTATCAATTTTTCTTTGTTCTCTTGCTATCTTTATTAAAAAAAAAAAAAAGCAGTAATGTAAAGCTTAGGAGATGGCCCATTTTTGGACTGTCAATTACAGAGAGCAATACCTTAGAAATATTTAAAAATTGCTTGTTTGTATGTGTTAAAAGGGTTGGCTCTCTAAATGGTCAATGTAAGTTCAATTGGCAGCTTCTTTATTGTAAATCAGGTAGGATCTGTATAGCTTAAACTTAATGTACATCTTTCTTCTTTCAACCGCATCAACTATTTTACTATGTTACTATGTGCAGCCACTAATCAGCAGCTAGCAGTAGTGCATTGCAGCTCCTGAGCCTACCTAGGTATGCGTCTCAACAAAGAATACCAAGAGAAAAAGTTAACAGATTATAAAAGTAAACTGGAAACTTTAAAATTGCCTGATCTATCTAAATCATGACAGTTCTGATATGACCAACCTGCCAGACAGATTGACTGTTACAAATCGGCTCTATGGTAACTAAACATGTATGTATATTATACTAGTAAAAAACAAAATCAATTCGTATACAAATATAACAAGATATGCTAAGGTGCACAGATACTGAACCAAGCTAATATCTATAAGAGGCGCCAAGCTATCAGTATGTGGCAATCTCACTGTAACCTATATAAGATATGTGACAGAATATATAGATATGTAACAAAATACAGATATAAATCACAGATTAAAAGCACACAGATAAAAGAACCAACGTAAAAACAAATGTTGTGATCACAGAGCAAATAGTTATATAAAATAAGACCTAAGACCAAAGTCTAATACTGAACCAGAGTCCAAAATATATAAAAGAGTCCTTGAGTGGATTAGAAGACTCAATTTGATGACAGGGAAGTTCCACACCCCCAGGAAGCTCCTCTAAAGTGTCACGCCAAAACACAGGAGAGAGATTCTAAAATACAAAAGATAGAGGTCGCCATATATAGCAAATCAGCTGGTCACATCAGACAATTGAGTGTAAACAGAGTCAATCATACTCACGTGATTAGAGTAGGGTTGCCACCTCGGTCATGTTTTCCTGGACACTTATAAGTTACACATGCTGCAGGGTGGAACAAAAATAGTGCATATAAATAGTGTTGTCCAGAAACACAATACATGTTCCTGCCTGCATACCCTGCGGCATGTGTAACTCATAAGTGTCCAGGAAAACATGGCCGAGGTGGCAACCCTAGATGAAGAAGTGCTATACAGGCAAGCCGGATCCAAAAAGTCGTCCGGCAGACTCTTAGGCACAACTGGAGCAGGGGTGATCCTCGTCCCACCGTGATAGGGAGTCCAGAGATTATTACTAGAAGCCACAAAGGGCACCCAGCAGCAGTCAGCAATCCAAGGGAGAATAAGATGCAACAGCAAAAAGATGTACGAGTATAAAAAGTTTTAATATAAATGTTTAAAACAACAGCAATTAGTTTCCTGAGTGGCACAGCACAGTTTCCTCAGGCTATCATGGGACAAGGATCACCCCTGCTCCAGTTGTGTCTAAGAGTCTGCCGGACGACTTTTTGGATCCGGCTTGCCTGTATAGCACTTATGTGCCTCTCATCACGTGAGTAGGATTGACTCCGTTTACACTCAATTGTCTGGTGTGACCAGCTGATTTGTACTATGTGGCGCCCTCTATCTTTTGTATTTTAGAAAATCAATTATTTAAAAAAAAATACATGAAATAAGGAATGTTGAATTTTAAGAACTAGACATTAGAACAGCTAAACCATAGGGGAGGCCAAGTGAAAAAAAAATGTCCATGTCTACATTGATTAAAGGTACAAATAATATGTGAACCCATTCAATAATAATAATATTCCATTAGGAATGAATTATATTTAAATAATACACTATATCTATTTATCATCTATCTATATGTATATATGTATGTGTGTGTATGTGTGTGTGTACTATATATATATATATATATATATATATATATATATATATATATATATATATATATATATATATATATACAAACAACAAGTGTTTTGCAAAAGAGATTTTCAGGGACATTTCCAGGGACAAAAAAAAAATCCAGGGACATACAACAAAATCCAGGGACTGTCCCTGGAAATCAGGGACTGTTGGCAACTATGCATCAATTAAGTCCATAAAACACACTTGCCACAAATGTAGTCACTGTTGAAAAACCAAGGTTATACTATAATATTCTGCTTACTATTTTATAGTAAAATAACGTTGTGTGTCCAAGACAATTATTAAGACGGCTAAAATTAGTGTATGTGTAAATTTTCATCAGAGCACTACTTGACAAATCTGAATCTTTGATAATTTATGTCTGCATTGTTGTCAGGAAAACAGAAAACTACAACAGACGATGCAATAGTTAATACTTGCACTCGCTTCTAATGTATACAGTTTTATATATATATAAAAAAATATATTATATATAGAGGTCGTATCATTATATTACAGGATCACTCGTGATCAAATAAACAACCGTGAAGCAGTTCCTCCCCCGATTCATATTCAGTGACACATAATCGGCAAGCAAAAAAATAAAAAAAAATTGTATAGTTGTATGCTGCCTCACCAAGAAAAATGTATCAGCCAGGTAAATAGCGCACCATCCTCCTAGCACAACCACAACCAATGGTATTGGAATCATTGCTATCTGAAAGAAAGATATGCCAGTTCCTTGTCATAGCGGAACGAAAGTTTTGCGGAACTAAATGTTAGTCTTCTAGAGTTTCCTACCGGACAGTTTCTGATATCGTACCCATTACTTTGTCATAGTAATGACGTCTAGTACAACATTTACGTTGCTTTCGTATTTGCTTCTGGCGGAAGCACTGATTTTAGAATAGTGCTGACACCACATATGTATTTATCTCGGTTCAGTCAAAGCCATGTGACTTTTTTTTTTTTTAAAAGGTTTTTACTACGTATTGGGCTAGTAGAAACAGTTGTGCAAATTATGAGCAATATAATTAATTATGCAAATGATCGTAGTTCCACGTGTTGTTTAGGCTTAGCATTTCTTCCTTTTAAATACTCGTGTTATATTTAATAGGCCTACCAACCATTTTATTTTAGTAACCACCCTGCAAATGGGTTAAAAACATAGTTAAAGTACTGTGGAATGGAAATTGCCACTGATCCTTTCAGTAGCAATGGTCTCACAGAGAGCATGCAATATCACTATAATCGCATTTTAAGTAACACTTTAGTTAAAGGGATATGAAACCCAAATTTTTTTAGAGCATGACATTTTAAGCAACTTTCTAATTACAGACATCCCAAGTCTCCCTGAAGTTCAGGGAGTCTCCCTGATTGTATTAGCGGCTCCCTGATGCCAGCAAATGGAGTGCAATCTCCCTGAAACTCCAAGTACTATGATCCAATGTGGCCCAAATCCGGAAAAGTGTTTCTTTAAGGAATGCCTTTAGTTGCTGGGACGTTATAGAACCCTCAAAGCATGCTTCAGTAACCAAAAAGCCCCCACTGATTTAAAAAAAAATAAAACACAAATACTAACTTATTTACTGCACGTAATTCAACTTCATATTCTAAAATATTTAAGCACTCAACAAGCGTACAATCACTGGAAAATAGGTTTGTTGTATGTCATTGTGCAATGAAGCTACTTTTTTATGTGACTTTAGTGGGAAGCTATTTTAATGAAAAGTCTATCTTATTTAGGGTTTCAAGGTGTCCAGTTTTTGCAGGTTTGGATGTCTGTAATTAACTCCTATTATCAATGTTTCTGCATTCTCTTGGTATCTGTATTTAAAAAGCAGGAATGGAAGCTTAGGAGCTGGCCCATCTTTGGTTCAGTACCTGGGCAGTTCTTGCTGATTGGTAGCTAAATTCAAATCAAACAGTTGTAGCGCAACATAGCAAATCAAAAGGTAGTGCAGCATAGCAAATCAGATAGTGGTAGTTCTGTATAGCAAATCAGACAGGGGTAGTGCTGCATAGCAAATCAGACAGTGGTTGTGCTGCATAGCAAATCAGATAGTGGTAGTGCTGCATAGCAAATCAGACAGTGATTGTGCTGCATAGCAAGTCTGAGAGTGGTTGTGCTGCATAGCAAGTCAGACAGTGGTTGTGCTGCATAGCAAGTCATACAGTGGTTGTGCTGCATAGCAAGTCAGACAGTGGTAGTGCTGCATAGCAAGTTAGACAGTGATAGTGCTGCATAGCAAATTAGACAACGTAGTGCTGCATAGAAAATCAGACTGATTTGCTATGCAGATTCGCTGCATAGCAAATCAGACAGTGGTTGTGCTGCTTAACAAATCAGACAGTGGTTGTGCTGCATAGCAAGTCAGACAGTGGTTGTGCTGCATATCAATTTATTGATTGTTTTACCAGATTTGGATCTCAGTATAATACTAGCTGTCATAAATTAATATGCATATTACTAGTATATATATATAAATAAAGATGAGGGATACAAATAAGCTTGCAAACGGTTTTTGGGGCTACAAATGATCTAACAGCCAATAAAGACAAGTCTGCTGTGAAGTGTCTTTAACACGGAACCGGCTTTTCCAGCCGTTAATAAGCTCTAACAGTCCGTAACAATCAAAGTGAGACTGAGAATTACACTAACAAACAGCTGATACGAGTTTAGCTGAATCCCGGATAAAGATAACGTTTTTTCATTACAAGCGGCTGATCGGCACTGACAGCAGGAACTACATTTGAGGAAGCTGACACGAACTCAGCTGGAGGACGGATTACCGAATTCTATTGCACTTTCCAAGATACCCGGTTACAACTAAGGGATACGCTCTGTAAACCTTAGATCGCACCTAAGTGGACAAAATCAACTGGTGATCAACCAACACAGGTAAGAGCCCCCTAAACAAAAGCACAAATTTAAAGCCTGAAACGCTGGTTTACAGTTTACAATTGGCGATACTTAAGAACAGCATATTGAACACTATTGAGATAAGTTTTAAAGGCATATACTGAAAGCATTTTTGGATTACAACAATTACCGATATATATCAGATGGAAATTTGAATCCAATACTAGCAAGCTGATTGGCTAAATAATTGTTACGGACTGTTAGAGCTTATTAACGGAAAAGCCGGTTCCGTGTTAAAGACACTTCACAGCAAACCGATTGCGGTAAATAAATGAACATATACTGAACCTATTAAGGGATAATACAATAAGTATCTAAACACACAACCAAATTGTTGCAACTCTGCAATTTTAAGATTTGGATACATTTTGTAACAATCAAATATTTTATATGCAGATACTTGTGGCCACAACTTAAAACCTTTTAAGCTGTACTTGTTTTTCAACTTGTTTTTTAACTTGATTTTAGGAATATATGTTTTCTTCATACATTTATAATATATAATATGAAATAAAATAATTTTCTATACCTTATTAGGTGATTATATACAATCTTTTAGATATTTTAGAAATATTGTGGGTATAAATACTATTATACTATATTAGATTATATTTTACCTTCAGCCTTAGAATTTATGGGCGCAACTCTCTACAACCTGTTCTATTTTTCATAACCTGAACGTATTTGAGGGGATAACGTTTTGTTTGAGTGTGCTTGAAGGTTACCATAACAGTTAGATCTAGAGGAACTTTTTTATGATTTGTACAATAAAGACAAGTCTGGTTTCTTCTGAAGTTAAAAATGACTGGAGTCACTTTAACACAAACAAGGACATGTGACAGTCTTCCAGGATAAGTATACCATTCCCACAGCTATCTTAGCCTCTTGCCATTTTTATTGCAACTTACTTAGCCATGGTTTGTCACATACAGTATATCCTATCACTAGTGTATTACACGTACTGCGTATTTATTTGTCATCTGATAACTACCCATAAACACAACACATTCCCAACCGTTATTCATCCAGAAATATAAATATACTGAGACAGAGGGTGAAATGATGACTGCCTACCATTTGGTCATTGTCCAAATAATCCAATGTAAAAATTAATAAATCTTTTAAATCCTTTTTGGCTGTTAGGTGGCTAAAACATAACGCAAGACTCCGACGTTCAAGGGTAAATATAAATTGATTTGTTTTTAATAAGTTTAAGGCAGACCATGTTTAGAACGTTACACTTCTTTAAAAAATTATATTGTACCTGTCTCACTTCCTTCCTGAATAGTTCTGGCCGTCTGGGTGCAGTGGGTCGCTGGGCGTCACTCACATGGCTAAAAATTATTTTCACCCTGTCAGTGTCATCCACGGCAACGTTTCCCTCTCAGACAACGTTTCACTGCCTCCACGCACAGTCTCTGAGATATGCGCGCATTACCCTGCACCGGCGCAGAATAAAGATTATTACTGAGACTGGAGCTCAGCAGTGCCAGCTGTGTGTGTCCTTTCAAGCTGACAGTTAGTGTACCGTGTGCAGCGTGCATAAATAATTTTACCCTTTGACTCACGCTGCTTCAATGCCGTCAGCCAGGCAGATTGGGGCGACCTAAGGCAGCTGCCTAGAATGCCTTACACAGGCGCCGGTCCTGGAGGCACTATAAAAAACTTACGGCTAGATTTAGAGTTCTGCGGCCAAAGGGGTGCGTTAGCTACGCATGCTTTTTTTCCCCCGCACCTTTTAAATACCACTGGTATTTAGAGTTCACAGAAGGGCTGCATTAGGCTCCAAAAAAGGAGCGTAGAGCATAATTTAACGCCACTGCAACTCTCGATACCAGCGGTGCTTACGGACGTGGCCAGCTTCAAAAACGTGCTCGTGCACGATTCCCCCATAGAAAACAATGGGGCTGTTTGAGCTGAAAAAAAACCTAACACCTGCAAAAAAGCAGCGTTCAGCTCCTAACGCAGCCCCATTGTTTGCTATGGGGAAACACTTCCTAAGTCTGCACCTAACACCCTAACATGAACCCCGAGTCTAAACACCCCTAACCTTACACTTATTAACCCCTAATCTGCCGCCCCTGCTATCGCTGACCCCTGCATATTATTATTAACCCCTAATCTGCCGCTCCGTACACCACGGCAAGCTACATTATAGCTATGTACCCCTAATCTGCTGCCCCTAACACCGCCGACCTCTATATTATATTTATTAACCCCTAATCTGCCCCCCCTCAACGTCGCCTCCACCTGCCTACACTTATTAACCCCTAATCTGCCGAGCGGACCGCACCGCTACTATAATAAAGTTATTAACCCCTAATCCGCCTCACTCCAACCTCAATAACCCTATAATAAATAGTATTAACCCCTAATCTGCCCTGCCTAACATCGCCGACACCTAACTTCAATTATTAACCCCTAATCTGTCGATCGGAGCTCACCGCTACTCTAATAAATTTTTTAACCCCTAAAGCTAATTCTAACCCTAACCCTAACACCCCCCTAAGTTAAATATAATTTTATTCTAACGAAATAAATTAACTCTTATTAAATAAATGATTCCTATTTAAATCTAAATACTTACCTGTAAAATAAACCCTAATATAGCTACAATATAAATTATAATTATATTGTAGCTATTTTAGGATTAATATTTATTTTACAGGCAACTTTGTAATTATTTTAAACAGGTACAATAGCTATTAAATAGTTAATAACTATTTAATAGCTAAAATAGTTAAAATAATTACAAAATTACCTGTAAAATAAATCCTAACCTAAGTTACAATTAAACCTAACACTACACTATCAATAAATTAATTAAATAAACTACCTACAATTACCTACAATTAAACCTAACACTACACTATCGATAAATTAATTAAATAAAATACATACAAATAACTACAATGAAATAAACTAACTAAAGTACAAAAAATAAAAAAGAACTAAGTTACAAAGAATAAAAAAATATTTACAAACATTAGAAAAATATTACAACAATTTTAAACTAATTACACCTACTCTAAGCCCCCTAATAAAATAACAAAGCCCCCCAAAATAAAAAAATGCCCTACCCTATTCTAAAATTACAATAGAAAAGCTCTTTTACCTTACCAGCCCTGAAAAGGGCCCTTTGCGGGGCATGCCCCAAATAATTCAGCTCTTTTGCCTGTAAAAAAAAACATACAATACCCCCCCAACATTACAACCCACCACCCACATACCCCTAATCTAACCCAAACCCCCCTTAAATAAACCTAACACTAAGCCCTTGAAGATCTCCCTACCTTGTCTTCACCTCACCGGGTTCAGCGATCGGTCCAGAAGAGGGTCCGAAGTCTTGATCCAAGCGGCGGCTGAAGAACTCCATCATCGGGCTGAAGTCGGAAGTCCATCATCGGGATGAAGTCTTCTATCAAGCCGCATCTTCAATCTTCTTTCTTCCGGAGGGGAGCGGAGCCATCTTCTTCTCAGCCGACGCGGATCCAACCTCTTCAAGCGGCGCCTACTCGCCGAATGACGGTTCCTTTAAATGACGTCCTCCAAGATGGCGTCCCTCGAATTCCGATTGGCTGATAGGATTCTATCAGCCAATCGGAATTAAGGTAGGAATATTCTGATTGGCTGATGGAATCAGCCAATCAGATTCAAGTTCAATCCGATTGGCTGATCCAATCAGCCAATCAGATTGAGCTTGCATTCTATTGGCTGTTCTGTTGCGAGCTCAATCTGATTGGCTGATCCAATCAGCCAATCGGATTGAACTTGAATCTGATTTGCTGATTCCATCAGCCAATCAGAATATTCCTACCTTAATTCCGATTGGCTGATAGATTACATAAGGATAACGTAGGTGGCGGTCGGCAGATTAGGGGTTAAAAAAAATTAATCGAGTGGCGGCGATGTGGGGGGACCTCGGTTTAGGGGTACATAGGTAGTTTATGGGTGTTAGTGTACTTTAGAACACAGTAGTTAAGAGCTTTATAAACCGGCGTTAGCCCCGAAAGCTCTTAACTACTGACTTTTTTCTGCGGCTGGAGTTTTGTCGTTAGATTTCTAACGCTCACTTCAGCCACGACTCTAAATACCAGCGTTAGAAAGATCCCATTGAAAAGATAGGATACGCAAATGGCGTAGGGGGATCTGCGGTATGGAAAAGTCGCGGCTGCAAAATGAGCGTTAGACCCTTTCCTGACTGACTCCAAATACCAGAGGGCAGTAAAAACCAGCGTTAGGAGCCTCAAACGCTGGTTTTCACGGCTACCGCCCAACTCTAAATCTAGCCATTAAAAACCAATGCTTTATTGAGATAAGTTAAAACATGGGCAATGAACACAAATACTCCTTACGCATTTCGTGCTGCCAATGGGAACTTAATCATAGGAAAAGTAAATTCGGCTCGACAACCTCATAAAGGGGAAGCTGTCCAATCAAATTCCAAGAAAAATGTAAAAAGACACACTATAAAAAACATGCCTGTAAGGCATAAAGATTGTATATACAAATGCTAGCTGGAAGGAAAAACTATGCAATTAAAAATATGAGTAGGTATGAACAAAGAAAATTCCAGCGACTCTCAAGGTGTGAAAATTAAAACTTGTTTATTTGGAGAAATATGAAGAAACAAATGTGTTAAAGGCTCACACTAAAAATCTTGTAGAACACAGCATAGATACAGTCCTACGCGTTTCGGCAGAGTTCTGCCTTATTCATGGACATACTGAATGTGTAAAATAATCCATCTTAAATACATCTGTGTCCCAGGTGTAATTGAAAAAATGCTGTGGCCTTAAAGAGATATTACAACATATAAAAAAGCCTTGAATACCTATATAAGGATAATGAAGCAAACAGAATGGACAAAAAGATTATTATACTGACAAAAGTTAATGTACAAAACATATCATGGTTGTTACAAGGGACAAGATTAGCTAAATGGTATATATACATAGAGACCCTCTATGATGCCAGATTTATAAAGTAGGACATATATTGTATATTAAATTCATATATAATATTAACTCAGGAGGTATAACACTCTGAGACCTATATAAAGAGAAAGGTCCCTATGAACATAAACCACTTAGTATGGACTAACTAATATATATTAGCAAATCTGACACAGGGATAGGAGTCTCAAATATTAGGTTAAGGAATCAATGTTGTTTATACTCTTAAGGTATGCAATCTATATAGATATAATACATCTCGGTAATAGTTCCAGTTAGTTTCCATTATATGAACTTAGAATTGCATTACATTCAATAATGATTACTCGTATGTAACCAGTCTTTTGTAAATATGCTAAATGTAGGACAACCCTGATAACTATGTCGAGTAGACCCAAAGAGAAGAAGGCTCCAAGTTGCAGATGTATCTATGGCACTATTTAAATTAGCTTAATGTAGGTAATGGCGTAACCAAACGTTAATTACATCTCCATCAATATTGTGACCATCAGGTCTTCTGGTCTTCAAATTGAAGATCCAGAAAGCCTCCTTGTAAAATAGTTTACTGGTTCTATCACCCTCACGGGCTGATGGGCGAATTTGGTCAATCACCTGCCACTTAAAAGTAGTGACATTCTTGTTATGGACATGGATGAAATGTCTGACTAAATCTGAACATTCTATTCCATTTTCAATATTCCTTAGGTGCTCCCTAATCCTGCTTCAGGCCTCCCTAGTGGTACACCCCAAATATTGTTTTTTACATGGAAAACAACCTATCATGTAAATCACAAAAGTTGATCGACAGTTGGTATGGACATTAATGTCGTATACCCTTTGGGTGATAAATGATTGAAACTGCTTAGATGTTAGAGAATGACCACAGGAAATACAATTTCCAAAGTGTCATTTGAAATGTCCCTTAACATCAAGCCAAGTATTTCTGTTTTTAGGGGAAGAGCGAAGTAGGCTAGGGGACAAGACATTACCCAGGGTACATCCTCTCCTAGACACAAAATTACAACCTCCTGACACTATGTCTTTAAGGCTATCCTTTGCAGTAAGTATTGGGAGATGTGTCTTAATAATATTGCAAAGTTGCTCAAACTGAGCACTGTAAGTGGTTATGAATGTAGGCCTTGTACTCTCACACTGAGTGCTCTTAGAACTGGCTGTTTGTTCTAAAAGCATTGTGTCCCTATCCATGCGGTTAACATCTAATAATGCCTTGTTAACAACTTTCTTAGAGTAACCTCTTTCCAGAAATTGAGTAACCAATACCTCACTCTATTTTGCATAGTCACAGTCATTCGTGCAATTTCTTTTAACACAAATAAACTGTCCCTTAGCCACACCAAATCCAATGTTTAGGGTGATTACTACGTGCATGCAGTATAGCATTGGAAGCTATAGGTTTGCAATAGAGGGTAGTGCTAACCTTACAAGAGTCAGCATCTCCAATGAGCAGGAGATCCAAATATGGTACATTTGATGCATGATGAGTATAGGTGAACTGCAAATTGACATTATTTGTGTTCAGATAACCGACAAAGTCAACAAGTTCTTGATGGCCCCCTGTCCATATGAACAGGAGTTCATCAATTTACCTCTTATACATCTCTATGCAACCAACAAATGGATTTCTATCTCCAAAGTCCTGGGCTACCTCCCACCAACCCATAAATAGGTTGGCGTAGGCTGGGGCAAATTTAGACCCCATGGCTGTACAACGTCTTTGGAGATAGAAATCTCCAGCAAAACTGAAAAATATTATGAGAAAGGAGAAAATCCAACTCTTAAATGCCTCAATTTTGAGTCGTAATCCGACTGAGGCATTTAAGAGTGAACTTTTGTCCCTGTTAGATGACGGTTTGGAAGATGGTATCCTAGGCCAGGAGCCATTAAATTTTCTGTTTGTATCCAACCCCATTATTCCTATTTTTCATCACCTCACCAAGGTATTTATTTTAACTAGGTACAATAGTTATTAAATAGTTATTCACTATTTAATAACTGGCTTGATGTTAAGGGACATTTCAAATGCCACTTTGGAAATTGTATTTCCTGTGGTCATTCTCTAACATCTAAGCAGTTTCAATCATTTGTCAACCAAAGGGTATACAACATTAATGTCCATACCAACTGTCGATCAACTTTTGTCATTTACATGCTAGGTTGTTTTCCATGTAAAAAACAATATGTGGGGTGTACCACTAGGGAGGCCCGAAGAAGGATTAGGGAACACCTAAAGAATATTGAAAATGGAATAGAATGTTTAGTCAGACATTTCATCCATGTCCATAACAAGAATGTCACTACTTTTAAGTGGCGGGTGATTGACCAAATTCTCCCATCAGCCCGTGGGGGTGATAGAACCAGTAAACTATTTTACAAGGAGGCTTTCTGGAACTTCAATTTGAAGACCAAAAGACCTGATGGTCTCAATATTGATGGAGATGTAATTAACGTTTGGTTACGCCATTAACTAAATTAAGGTCATTTATATAGCGCCATAGATACATCTGCAAATTGGAGCCTTCTTCTCTTTGGGTCTACTCGACAAAGTTATCAGGGTTGTCCTACATTTAGCACATTTTACAAAAGACATACGAGCAATCATTATTGAATGTAATGCAATTCTAAGTTCATATAATGGAAACTAACTGGATCTATTACCAAGATGTATTATATCTATATATGTTGCATACCTTAAGAGTATAAACAACATTAATTCCTTAACCTAATATTTGAAACTCCATTCCCTGTGTCACATTTACTAATATATATTAGTTAGCCCATACTGAATGGTTTATGTTCATAGGGACCTTTCTCTTTATATAGGTCTCAGAGTGTTATACCTCCTGAGTTAATATTATATATGAATTTAATATACAATAAATGTCCTACTTTATAAACCTGGCATCATAGAGGGTCTCTATGTAGTTATACCATTTAGCTAATCTTGTCCCTTGTAGCAACCATGATATGTTTTGTACATTAACTTTTGTCAGTATAATAATCTTTTTGTCAATTCTGTTTGCTTCATTATCCTTTTATAGGTATTCAAGGCTTTTTTTTTACATGTTGTAATATCTCTTTAAGGCCACAGCATTTGTTCAATTACACCTGGGACACAGGTGTATTTAAGTTGGATTATTTTACACATTCATTATGTCCATGATTAAGGCAGAACTCTGCTGAAACGCGTAGGACTGTATCTATGCTGTGTTCTACAAAATTTTTAGTGTGAGCCTTTCACGCATTTGTTTCTATATATTTCTCCAAATAAACAAGTTTTAATTTTCACACCTTGAGAGACGCTGGAATTTTCTTTGTTCATACCTACTCATCGATTTCGTGGCTGACTGTGTGAGCGGACCAAAGGAATCACTTTATGTCTACTTCACTGTGATGTATTTCCGGAAGTGCTGACAGGAACCCAGCATGTAGCCGAGCGGCGTGCAGTGAATAGTACACAGAGTAGTGTGCGGAGGGTGAGTCTGCCCGCATCTGCGATTCTCGGCAGGAGCTGTGGTCACCACTAGTGAAGACTTTTAACTTCGAAGAGAGATTGGACTTCACAGCCTTACGGAGACCTGGACCTGTGTGAAGGAATACACTAGGTTGTTCCGGTGAACGATCCGTTTTTCTGGCTGCAGCTAACGAGTCTCATAATCCTCTATCTACTCAACTCAAGCTAAGGAACCAGCCAATTTGTGGTTCAGACCATGGACAGCATTTGTCTATTGGTGGGGGAATTTATCCACCAATCAGCAAGAACATCCCAGGTTGTTCACCAAAAATGAGCCGGCATCTAAACTTACATTCTTGTATTTCAAATAAAGATGCCAAGAGAATGAAGACAAATTGATAATAGGAGTAAATTAGAAAGTTGCTTAAAATTGCATGCTCTATCTGAATCATTTGGGTTCAGTGTCCCTTTAAACATTCTGTCAAACATATTACTAAATGGTTAACAAGTACGGCTCAATTGTCAAAAAAAATAAAAATAAATAATAAACGGCTAGATTATGAGTTTTACGGTTTGATTGAAAGAGCAGCATTAAGGCTCTTTTTCACTACCACTGGTATTACGAGTCTTGCAGATTTAGGGGCACCACACACTTTTTTAGCCGCAATGCAACGTAACTACCGTAGCATTCAAAAAGTCTTTTTCCAATGGGATTTCCATAGCACCAGGTATTATGAGTCTGCCTGGGAGGCCAAAAAGTGAGCGGTACACCCTAAAACTTCAAGATCAATAACGTAAACTGATAGTCAGTAGTTATGAGTGTTACGCTACAAAGCTGTAACATAAAACTCATAACTAAAATGCTAAAAAGTACACTAACACCCATAAACTACCTATTAACCCCTAAACCGAGGCCCTCCCGCATAGCAAACACTAAAATAAAATTATTAACCCCTAATCTTCCGCTCCGGACATCGCCGCCACTAGAATAAACATATTAACCCCTAAACCGCCGTACTCCCGCATCGCAAACACAAGTTAAATATTTTTACCCCCTAATCTGCCGCCCCTAACATCGTCGCCACCTACCTACATTTATTAACCTCTAATCTGCCGCCCCCAACGTCGCTGCCACTATACTAAATTTATTAAACCCTAAGCCTAAGTCTAACCCTAACACCCACTAACTTTAATGTAATTAAAATAAATCTAAATAATAATACCTATTTAAAACTAAATACTTACCTGCAAAATAAACTCTAAGCTAGCTACAAAATAGTTACATTGTATCTAGCTTAGGTTTTATTTTTATTTCACAGGCAAGTTTGTATTTATTTTAACTAGGTAGAATAGTTAGTAAATAGTTATTAACTATTTACTAACCACCTAGCTAAAATAAATACAAATTTACCTGTAAAATAAAACCTAACCTGTCTTACACTAACACCTAACCTTACACTACAATTAAATCAATTACATAAATTAAATACAATTAACTAAATTACAAAAAAAAAACACTAAATTACACAAAATAAAAAAAGAAATGATCAGATATTTAAGCTAATTACACCTAATCTAATAGCCCTATAAAAATAAAACAACCCCCCTAAAATAAAAAAAAAAAACCCTAGCCTAAACTAAACTACCAATAGCCCTTAAAAGGGCCTTTTTCGGGGCATTGGCCCAAAGAAATCAGCTCTTTTACCTGTAAAATCCTAACTAAAAAACCAAAGCTCCCCATTGCCCTGAAAAGGGCATTTGGATGGGCATTGCCCTTAAATGGGCATTTAGCTCTTTTTCCGCCCAAAGCCTATTCTAAAAATAAAACCCACCCAATAAACCCTTAAAAAAGCCTAACACTAACCCCCAAAGATCCACTTACAGTTTTTGAAGACCCGACATCCATCCTCAACGAAGCCGGCAGAATTCCTCAACGAAGCGGCAGAGGTCTTCATCCAACCGGGCTTTTTTTCAGCTGGCTCTCCCCATTGATGTCTATGGGGAAATCGTCCACGAGCACGTAAAAACCAGCTTACCGCAGCTCACCGCAGCGCTGGTATTGGAGTGTAGTATGGAGCTCAATTTTGCTCTACGTTCACTTTTTGCCTGCTAACGCCGTTTTATTTTTAAACCTGTAATACCAGCGCTGTAGGTAAGTGAGCGGTGACAATAACTTGCAAGTTAGTACCGAGCAGCTCTTACCGCAAAACTCGTAATCTAGCCTAATGTTAACAAAGTTAAATACCACAATGTGTTTAAACATGGAATGGAAATTTTGTAAAGGAAGAGAAAAAAAGGTTGAAAAATTTGCATAGGAACAACATAGACATTAGATTGCAGTGCCAGACAAGAAGTCTATGATCAATATTTATAATAAAAGTTTCTAAGTGATTATTGGTGAGGAATAACAATTATTATTATTTTATTTTGTCCTGTTTTATTTTATTGTATTTCATTTTGTTTTATTTTATTTTATTTTACAAACGGCTAGATTAAGAGGTTTGCGTTAGCGGCAATGTTGTGCTAACGAGCAGTTTTCTCTCACCGCTCACTTACCTGCAGCGCTGGTATTACGAGTTTTTACAAAGCCAGCTTTAAAAGACAAGAAGCTAGCATTGAGTAAAATGTTGCTCCATATTTCACTTTAATACCAGAGCTGCTTAAGTCAGCGGTGAGATGGTCGTACATGCTCGTGCACGATTTCCCCATAGGAATCAACGGGGAGAGACCCGGCTGAAAAAAAGTCTAACACCTGCAATAAAGCAGCGTAAAACTCAGTAACGCAGCCCCATTGATTCCTATGGGGAAATAAAATTTATGTCTACACCTAACGCCCTAACATGAACCCTGAGTCTAAACACCCCTAATCTTACACTTATTAACCCCTAATCTGCTGCCCCTGACATCGCCGCCACCTTCATTATACTTATTAACCCCTAATCTGCCGCTCCGGACACCGCCAACACCTACATTATATTTATTAACCCCTAATCTGCCGCCCCCAATGTCGCTGCAACCTACCTACACTTATTAACCCCTAATCTGCCACCACTCTAATAAACATATTAACCCCTAAACCGCTGAACTCCCACCTCGCAAATATTAGTTAAATATTATTAACCCCTAATCTGCCGTCCCTAACATCGCCGCCACCTACCTACATTTATTAACGCCTAATCTGCCACCCCCAACGTTGCCGCCACTGTACTAAATGTATTAACCCCTAAACCTAAGTCTAACCCTAACCCTAACACCCCCTAACTTAAATATAATTACAATAAATCTAAATCAAAATTAATATTATGACCTAAATAGTTCCTATTTAAAACTCAATACTTACCTATAAAATAAACCCTAAACTAGCTACAATATAACTAATAGTTACATTGTATCTAGCTTAGGGTTTATTTTTATTTTACAGCCAAGTTTGTATTTATTTTAACTAGGTAGAATAGTTATTAAATAGTTATTAACTATTTAATAACTACCTAGCCAAAATAAATACAAAAGTACCTGTAAAATAAAACCTAACCTAAGTTACAATAACACCTAACACTACACTATAATTTAATAAATTAACTAAATTAAATACAATTACCTACATTAAATTAGCTAAAGTACCCCTAACACCCTAACATGAACCCCGAGTCTAAACACACCAATCTTATACTTATTAAAGGTACAGTCTAGGGCAAAATAAACTTTCATGATTCAGATAGAGCATGTAATTTTAAACAATTTCCCAATTTACTTTTATCACCAATTTTGCTTTGTTCTCTTGGTATTCTTAGTCAAAAGCTTAACCTAGGAGGTTCATATGCTAATTTCTTAGACCTTGAAGGCCACCTCTTTTCAGAATGCATTTTAACAGTTTTTCACCACTAGAGGGTGTTAGTTCATGTATTTCATATAGATAACACTGTGCTCGTGCACGTGAAGTTATCTGGGAGCAGGCACTGATTGGCTAAACTGCAAGTCTGTCGAAAGAACTGAAATAAAGGGGCAGTTTGCAGAGGCTTAGATACAAGATAATCACAGAGGTTAAAAGTATATTAATATAATTGTGTTAGTTAGGCAAAACTGGGGAATGGGTAATAAAGGGATTATCTATCTTTTAAACAATAAAAATTCTGGTGTAGACTGTCCCTTTAACCCCTAATCTGCTGCCCCCCGACATTGCCGTCACCTTCATTATACTTATGAACCCCTAATCTGCTGCCCCCAATGTCGCCGCAACCTACCTACACTTATTAACCCCTAATCTGCCTCCCCCAACGTAGTTACATTGTATCTAGCTTAGGGTTTAACCCTAAGCTAGCTACAATGTAACTATTAGTTATATTGTAGCTAGCTTAGGGTTTATTTTATAGTTAAGTATTTAGTTTTAAATAGGAATTATTTAGGTCATAATATTAATTTTTATTTAGATTTATTGTAATTATATTTAATTTAGGGGGTGTTAGGTTTAGACTTAGGTTTAGGGATTAATACATTTAGTATAGTGGCGGCGACGTTGGGGGAAGCAGATTAGGGGTTAATAAATGTATATAGGTGGCGGCGCTGTTAGGGGCGGCAGATTAGGGGTTAATAATATTTAACTAATGTTTGCGAGGCGGGGAGTGCAGCGGTTTTAGGGGTTAATATGTTTATTATAGTTGTGGCGATGTCCGGAGCGGCAGATTATGGGTTAAAATTTTTATCATAGTGTTTGCGATGTGGGAGGGCCTCGGTTTAGGGGTTAATAGGTAGTTTATGGGTGTTAGTGTACTTTTTTAGCACTTTAGTTATGAGTTTTATGTTACTGCGTTGTAGTGTAAAACTCATAACTACTGACTTTTAAATGCGGTAGGACCCTTGACGGGGTAGGGTGTACCGCTCACTTTTTGGCCTCCCAGGACAGACTCGTAATACCGGCGCTAAAGTTCTTAGTGTCTATAATGTGCTCTCTCATGCGTGATCTCAATTGTCCCGACGTTTGACCTGTATATTGCTGTCTGCAAATATTGGACTCCAGGAGATAAACTACATACTTGCTTCTGCAATTTGCATACAAATGAATCTCAAGTTGTTCCTCTGTAACAGAGCTAGTAAACATGTTACCTGGACTAATAATGTCATAAGTGAGACAAGGACCTGTGCCACATCTGAAAGTGCCCTGCCTTTGTAACCAATTTCTGTTATTGTATTTTTTAGAACTGACTAAACTAGGTGATAGTTTGTTAGATAAGGTAGGAGCCCTTTTTGGAACGAACTTGCAATTGTCGACTACTTCATACAATACTTTTTCTTGTCTCAGAATGTATAAGTTCTTCTTCAAAATGGCACAAACCTTACTAAACTGATCAGAATATTCTGTAGAAAAAAACACTGAATCTTTGAGTTCCTTATCTCTTTTCCTAGGGTTGTTTATTAGATCCTGCTGTGTTAAAGTGCTTACTTCATTGAGACTGTTGCCTAACAATTTCTCTCTTTCAGCCTTTCCGTAAGTGCTATTGCCTGTCTATTGAAGTGCTTATCTGAATTAGTTTTTCTCCTTAGACTCAAGAACTGACCCCTTGGGATTGAATGTATCAAATAAGGTGGGTGGCAAGAGCCCGCATGCAAGATCGTGTTACCTGTTGTGGGCTTGCGAAAAGTGTCAGTTAGTTTACTGCCTGAAATAACATTACCCTTCAGGCTGAGATCAAGAAAGTTAATCGTGTCAAAATGACATTCCCCAACAAACTTTAAATTCAGACCATTTATATTCAAATATTCCATGAAACTATCAAAGTTAACTGATTTGTCCACTATGAAAATCAAATCATCAATGAATCTCATGTACATGATGATGGACTCTACATGTGGGTTGCTACCGCTGTATATTCAATGGTTCTCCCACCAACCTACGTATAGGTTAGCGAATGATGGTGCAAATTTTGCACCCATTGCAGTGCCGCAAATCTGAGGGTAGAATTCATCATCAAACATGCAAAAGTTGTGTTGTAATAGCAATTCAATTATTTCACATAGTAACAGTTTTACCTCCTCTGAAAAACTAGTATCTAAATCTAATGGCTCTTATGCCCAATGTGTGGGGTATACGTGAATACAAAGATGTAACATCCGCTACTATCCATCGATATCCCTGCTTCCACATCACTCCTTGTACAATACCAATTAAATGAGTGGAGTCTCTCAAATAGCTGCTAAGTTTGATGACTATAAGTTGTAATATAGAATCAATCCAATCAGAGGGAGGCTAAAACAATGATCCTATGCCCGAGATGATCGGCCGGGGGGGGGGGGGGGGAATAATATTCTTATGTGTTTTAGGCAGATGATGGAAATGGGTATCAATAGATATTTAGAAACCAAAATACTGATTTATTATTTGGTTAGTACCCCTAAGGCTATTATGCCAGGGTGTCTGTGAATGTCAGTAGACAATACATATATATATATATATATATATATATATATAAAAAAAATATAAAATAAGTATACAATCTGTCAAATATTAAATTTGAGCATGCTCATTTTATAGCTGAATACATTCTATGTATTGCAAATCTGAGGTCAGACATGAGATGCCGTTTCCAAATTAACAGAACATCTGAGAACAAGGAACTCACACCTGTAAAGTCTTAGAATGACACTCTCAAGTTTGAACGCCCTTATATGGAGTTTCCTGCCCAAAAATGTATAATAAAGGTTATCAGGTGGTGACCCCATGTAGAGATATACAGGCATGCTGTCTGTGATGACCTCTTTGGAACTGGCTAAAGCCCAGAAAGATAGTAATTAACACTTGCTTGGCAATCAAATGTTAGATCACAAACAACCCCTTGAAGATTCTCAATATGCACCCTGGGGTGTTGGAGACAAAATTCTGCACTATTTTCAGATAAGCTAACAGAATTTCAAGATATTATGAGCTAACAGACACATGTGATAATTTAACACAATGGCTCACTGGATTTACTTTGAAGACTAGATACACATTAGGCTGGCTAACAGAACACATGTTTTGCATTGTAACTTTGAAATTCATTTTAAAGTACAACTTATGTTTAATTTTCAGTGGTATACCTCAGTATTGTATACAAATGTATATTTATGGATATAAGAAGAAATACCTCACAGTAACATATTAGATAAGTATTTGCTGAACTTAATAAGTAGCTATATAGTTCAATGTGTATATAAATTTTATCTAATCTAAAGAATATAGGAATAATTAATAATTTTTATTGTTTCGTATATACATTTTAATTAGAGGTTGTTTTAAAAGAATAATATACATAAATTGTATTATAACCCTGGTATATACTGACAATTGCCTGTTCCAGTAATCCGAGAAGTTTTTGTTTGAATTCACATGTGGGTTTCCTAGATAGCTTTCTATATGTATTTGTATCATTAAGTTGTCATTTTGCTTCTGATATATAATCTTTTTTATTTAATATAACCACGTTACCTCCTTTATCACTGGATCTAATGGTAATATCATCGTTCTGCTTTAATGATCTTCAAGCTTCTCTCTCTTGTTTAGTTAAAGTCTGTTTAATGTTTATTGACTTAGACACTTCCTCCAACTCCAAAACTTCCCTTTCAACCTGTTTCTGAAAATAATTTAAGGCTCGCCCCCTAAAGTGAACTGGATAAAAATCAGAAGATTTTTTATAGGGCCACATTCTGTGTTGTCTAAATCCCTTAATTGACCTAGACTAACTAGATCTTTAAAATCTAGGGTATTAAGCTGCATTTCTATGTCAGTGAACATAGGGCCATCATTGACAGGGTTGGTGTTAAGTGTCACATTTCTGTCATTTTTGAAAAATCTCTTTAACGTTAACTTCCTCACAAACTTATTTACATCAATTATTGTTTTAAATACAGAGAACTTATGGGACGGTGCAAACCCCAATCCCTTGCTTAATAAACATATCTGTCCTTGTGTTAATGGAAAGTCTGAGAGGTTTAGGACAGTCAATGTTTCTTGTGTCCCTTTGATTTTCTTGAAGATTTTCTTCTTTCTTCTCCCTGCTTGTCTTGTTTATCTCCTTGACCTGGGGACGCATCACTGTTTCTTTCTGGTCTGAATCATCGTCCAATACCTGCATAGAAAAGGAGGAACGAGAAGAGAGAGAGGAGGGAGAGGAAGAAGATGAAGAAGAGAGAGAAGTTGTGGATAATGGAAGTGAGGTGCAACTTCCCTCAAAGACATAACTACTCTATTGGGCAAATTGAGATAAAGATCAATGCATTAAAAATTCTTCATATCTTGTTAAGTTTTTAGCCAAACTAATCCCCAGAAGTGCAAGTAATTATAAAGATTTGCTCAATGTTGGAAGCTAAATGGTGAGATGGGTGGCCAAGTCAGAGAAAGGCAGAGGACAGCTCAAATCTTCAATTTTGTAAAAGGGAAGAAGAAAATGTAATTCAAATCTGTTGAGGCTACAGAGAATCACTTCTAATTAAAGGAGCACAGAAAACTTCCAGTAGAGCATGCCATTTTAAGACACTTCTAAAGGGACATAATAGTGCAAAATTTACAGGGGTTAAACACATAGCATTGCATGGTGTCTTGTGCCAAAATGAGATGTTCTCATGAATCAGAGCATGTCATTTTTGCATTATAATGCCACTTTAAATTCACTTCTATGATCCATTTTACATTGTTGACTTGGTATCCTTTGTTGAAAACCACATGTACATATCCTTGGCAGTAGCTATGCATTACTGGAAGCAAGCTGGTAATTGATGCCGCACATTTTCTCTTATCATTGGCTCTTCATATGTGTTCAACTAGCTCTCAGTAGTACAATGCTGCTTTGGAGCCGACATAAACTACATGTTTAAACCTTTGCAAGATATATATACAAGCAATAGTACACTAATATATTATATAATTTTCTTTTTGCACTTTTATGTCCCTTTAAGGAAAGACTCTTTATCTTCAAAGAGTTTGTCTATTCTAGTTATGTTAATAATGAATATTAAATACAATCATTAGAAGAAAGAAAAATTGAAAAAATTAAATGCTAAATATATTGAGAGTTCATATTATTACCGGGTCTAGGTAATTATATTGGGTCTAGTAAGTGAAATTATATTAAAGGGACAGTAAACATTGGAATTAATCTTACCTAATTCTGCACTATGTAAAGAAGTATGTAACATACCAAAGGAATTTAAAGATATAAGTTCCTAAAAGTTTACTTACCTGCAGTGCCATCCTCTTCTGTGCTGCATTTTTTAAATTGTGCCACAGGTACGCTGTCTAATCACACCGTGCCTAATTGCGCCATTCAAATGAATGTAGTGTGCTCCCTCTCCGGGTTAATGAGTAAACCTAGGTAGACTCAGGAGCAGCAATCCACTGCTAGTAGCTAGCAAAAGACATTGGGTAAGCCAATGACGAGAGGCATATATGTGCAGCAACCAGTTAACTCCCACTAGTGCATTATGCCCCTCAATAAATGATACCAAGAGAACAAACAAAATTGGATAACAGAATATAAAAAGGTTGTTTAAAACTGCATGCTCTGTCTGAAACCTGAAAATGTTTACTTTAACGACCCTTTAAGTGATTCTACCTCTTTATATATTACTAGTTGGTGGTCCACTACGGTTTGGCAGGGAATAGATATGAGCACTGTGCATGATTACAAAAAACAGTATATATTTCACGGTATCATACATGTCTAATTCAAATCGGGTTAAGTGTCAGGGAATAGGTGAGTGACATTATGTAATATATATATTTACATACATATATATATGATGTAGAGAATTAATTTGTATACGAAAATATGGCTAATATAAGTTGCATTAAATTCTGAAATCAAAATTAAACCCGAACCAGTTCCCAGTTGAATACACATAGGTTATCTGAAAAACACAATCAAAGAGAAGACAGTTGTCTCAAAAGAAATGAGGTCACTTCAAAGAAACTTTTGATCACTGCCTGGAAATGTGTAATAAGATTTCCTATTAGATCACCTGAACCCCTGTAGTCAGAGAGACTGGAAGTCTGCAGTTTGAGATACATTTCCAGGATGGCCAGGAAATGTAAATGTTTATCATCTAAGTGTTAATTATTCCATACTGAGTTAAATATACAAAACCCTAGAACCCTCGTCTGAGTTAAATGTATATAAGAAAGTCTTTTAAAACCATTAAAGGTATCTAAGAAAGTCTTTTAAAACCTGTGTATTTTGAAAGCTTAAGAATTAAAATTTTAAGTTTAACTTATATCCATAATTGGCAGATATATTCAAAATATACTCAGGATTGGGTGAATGTACCAATATGTATTTGGATCTGGGAGATGTGTCTAGCGCCTAATATACCTTTAATATGAAGGAAAATGAATATATAACTGTAAATTTAAAATGTATAACATCTTTGTTTTTCAGACATCTAATATACAAATGAGGTTCCAAATATGACTGGTATATACTGGTATATAAATGCCTATGTAATTTGTGCTGTGAATGATATCATATGTTTTTATATACTCAGCATTGGAGATGTACTAGAAATGAAATTATATGATTCTATCAAAATTAAATAATAGTATAACTAATTATCAGCTGATATACAAATAAAGTCAAATATAAATAAATATATCTATATTATTATACCCCTTATCTCCTAATAGAAATATGTCTTTTAAATAAAAAAAATTAAGATATTATAAGTAGAATTGTATAGGAGCATATATCAGATAGATATATTCATTATTACGTGTATTATACACACTATTTAATTTAACTGAGCATACACATTTTAAGAATAGAGATAGGGGCCTATCTATCAAGCTCCGAAAGGAGCTTGATGGCCCGTGTTTTTGGCGAGTCTTCAGAGTCGCCAGAAACAGCAGTTATGAAGCAGCGGTCACAAAGACCGCCTCTCCATAACCTGTCTGCCTGCTCAGAGTCTGCAGGGGGCGGCGTTGCACCAGTAGCTCTTGTGAGCTGCTGGTGCAATGCTGAATACGGAGAGCGTATTGCTCTCCGCATTCAGCGAGGTCTGGCGGACCTGATCTGCACTGTCAGATCAGGTCCGCCAGACTTTGTTAAATAGAGACCATGGGGTATTCTATATCTATTATATATATATATATATATATATATATATATAATAGATATAGAATACCCCATGTCTAGTCTTAAAATGTGCATGCTCAGTTAAATTGAATAGTCACATATATGTTGACCAGATAGTTTATTAATACTAGGGAATAATAAGTATATTAAATATACGTTTTAAAAATATATAAGGGAATATATTTTCCCTGTAGCTGAAAAATGGAACTACACTCCAGTTGCCTGTTGACCCCTCCGATGTCCAATATGAGAATTGCAGCCACAGGTATTCAATTGGAAAATTGAATAACCAGTGGATTAGCCAATGAAAGCTAAGGGGCGTAATCAGAGATTTTTCCATTGGGTTATTTAGAATTGAAGGTGGAGTCGGTCACAGACAAAAAAACTATGCAAAGAAGGGAAGAGACACAAGAAACACACTTTGGTTTGGGGCCTGGTTTGGAATAACTCCCTGTGTTTGTGATACCTGGTTTGCAAAAATACCTTCATGTATGACTCTGATTGAAAAAGCTGAACTCTCATATTGGTTACTGGCAGTGGCGGCTGGTGAATTTAAAGACCCCACCCCTTTAAATAAAGCCACGCCCCTTAAATGGGAAACTGTATATATGATAGATACACACTTCGCACATATACACACACTGCATACATACATACTACATACACATTACACAAACATACATACACACTAAACACACACACAGACTAAATACACATTACAGAAACATACATACATACACACTACACACAGACTGCATACATACTACATACACATTACACAAACATACACACACACATAAATAGATACTTCATACACATTACACAAACACATACACACACACAAACACACACTACATACATAGATACTTCATACACATTACACAAACATACATACACACACACACACACACTACATACATAGATACTTCATACACATTACACAAACATACACACACACACACACACACTACATACATAGATACTTCATACACATTACACAAAGATACATACTACACTCACACACTACATACATAGATACTTCATACACATTACACAAACATACATACACACTACATACATAGATACTTCATACACATTACACAAACATACATACTACACACACACACACACACACACAGTACATACATAGATACTTCATACACATTACACAAACATACATACTACACACACACATGCACACAGACTGCATACATACTACATACACATTACACAATCGAAGTAATATTTTTTTTAAATGAAGCTCCCAATGGGTGGCCAGACAGCACTTGCCTTAACCCCTTAGCTCAGTGGCAGCTGGTAAATTTTTAAGATGATGGTGCACAAGACCCCGCCCCTTTGAGAAAGCCACACCCCTTTGAGAATACCACACCCATTTGATAAAGCCATGCCCATTTGAACCAGCAGTGTTTTTGGTCGTTGTCTTGTTGAAATATCCAGACCCGGCGTAACTTCAACTTTGTGACTGATTCCTCAACATTATTCTTAGTTTGTAGGACACTGTACACCCCAGCAGTGAATTGCACTTCCCCAGTTCCACCCAGGACATGCCTTACTCCACCCATAACACACCCAAGATGCACTACCATGACCCCACAACTTTAGCTAAGGACCCATCCATAAAACACTAGGGATCCAGCTCATAAGTCTAATGTTAATCTTAGTTACTGGGTTTCAGAGTAAAATATTATTGTATTTAATAAGCAGGCATTACAAATTTTTTCATTGACATGCCTGGCTGACATATGTATTTAGTACATAAGTACTAAATACATATGTCAGCCAAGAGGCATGTCAATCAAAAAACAAGCGCCTAGATTTAGAGTTCTGCGTTAGCCGTCAAAACCAGCGTTAGGGGGTCCTAACGCTGGTTTTGTCCTACCGCTGGTATTTAGAGTCAGTCAGGAAAGGGTCTAACACTCACTTTCCAGCCACGACTTTTCCATACCGCAGATCCCCTTACACCATTTGCGTATCCTATCTTTTCAATGGGATCTTTCTAACGCCGGTATTTAGAGTCTTGGCTGAAGTGAGCGTTAGAAATCTAACAACAAAACTCCAGCCGCAGAGAAAAGCCAGGAGTTAAGAGCTTTCTGGGCTAACGCCGGTTCATAAAGCTCTTAACTACTGTGCTCTAAAGTACACTAACACCCATAAACTACCTATGTACCCCTAAATCGAGGCCCCCCCACATCGCCGCCACTCTATTAAAAATTTTTAACCCCTAATCTGCCAACCGCACACAGCCGCAACCTACATTATCCCTATGAACCCCTAATCTGCTGCCCTTAACATCGCCGACCCCTACATAATATTTATTAACCCCTAATCTGCCCCCCCCAACGTCGCCGCTACCTTACCTACAATTATTAACCCCTAATCTGCCGACCGGACCTCACCGCTACTATAATAAATGTATTAACCCCTAAAGCTAAGTCTAACCCTAACACTAATACCCCCCTAAGTTAAATATAATTTTTATCTAACGAAATAAAATAAATCTTATTAAATAAATCAATCCTATTTAAAGCTAAATACTTACCTGTAAAATAAACCCTAATATAGCTACAATATAAATAATAATTATATTGTAGCTATTTTAGGATTAATATTTATTTTACAGGCAACTTTGTATTTATTTTAACCAGGTACAATAGCTATTAAATAGTTAATAACTATTTAATGGCTACCTAGTTAAAATAATTACAAAATTACCTGTAAAATAAATCCTAACCTAAGTTACAATTAAACCTAACACTACACTATCAATAAATTAATTACATACAAATGCCTAAAAATAAATACAATTAAATAAACTAACTAAAATACAAAAAATAAAAAAAGAACTAAGTTACAAAGAATAAAAAAATAATTTACAAACATTATAAAAATATTACAACAATTTTAAGCTAATTACACCTACTCTAAGCCCCCTAATAAAATAACAAAGCCCCCCAAAATAAAAAAATGCCCTACCCTATTCTAAAATAAAAATTGAAAAGCTCTTTTACCTTACCAGCCCTTAAAAGGGCTTTTTGCGGGGCATGCCCCAAAGAATTCTGCTCTTTTGCCTGTAAAAAAAACATACAATACCCCCCCCAACATTACAACCCACCACCCACATACCCCTAATCTAACCCAAACCCCCCTTAAATAAACCTAACATTAAGCCCCTGAAGATCTTCCTACCTTATCTTCACCACGCTGGGTATCACTGATCCGTCCAGAAGAGGGTCCGAAGTCTTCCTCCTATCCGGGCGATGTCTTTATCCAAGCAGGGGCTGAAGAGGTCCATCATCTGGCTGAAGTCTTCTATCAAGCGGCATCTTCAATCTTCTTTCTTCCGGCTCCATCTTCATCCCGCCGACGTGGAACATCCATACGGGCCGACGACTTCCCGACGAATGACGGTTCCTTTAAGGGACGTCATCCAAGAAGGCGTCCCTCGAATTCCAATTGGCTGATAGGATTCTATCAGCCAATCGGAATTAAGGTAGGAAAATTCTGATTGGATGATTGAATCAGCCAATCAGATTTAAGTTCAATCCGATTGGCTGATTGGATCAGCCAATCAGATTGAGCTCGCATTCTATTGGCTGATCGGAACAGCCAATAGAATGCGAGCTCAATCTGATTGGATCAGCCAATCGGATTGAACTTGAATCTGATTGGCTGATTCCATCAGCCAATCAGAATTTTCCTACCTTAATTCTGATTGGCTGATAGAATCCTATCAGCCAATCGCAATTCGAGGGACGCCATCTTGGATGACGTCCCTTAAAGGAACCGTCATTCGTCGGGAAGTCGTCGGCCAGGATGGATGTTCTGCGTTGGCGGGATGAAGAAAGAAGATTGAAGATGCCGCTTGATAGAAGACTTCAGCCGGATGATGGACCTCTTCAGCCCCCGCTTGGATGAAGACTTCAGCCGGATGATGGACCTCTTCAGCCCCCGCTTGGATGAAGACATCGCCCGGATAGGAGGAAGACTTCGGACCCTCTTCTGGACGGATCGGTGATACCTGGCATGGTGAAGATAAGGTAGGAAGATCTTCAGGGGCTTAGTGTTAGGTTTATTTAAGGGGGGTTTGGGTTAGATTAGGGGTATGGTGGGTGGTGGGGTTGTAATGTTGGGGGGGTATTGTATGTTTTTTTTACAGGCAAAAGAGCAGAATTCTTTGGGGCATGCCCCGCAAAAGGCCCTTTTAAGTGCTGGTAAGGTAAAAGAGCTTTTCAATTTTTATTTTAGAATAGGGTAATGCATTTTTTTATTTTGGGGGACTTTGTTATTTTATTAGGGGACTTAGAGTAGGTGTAATTAGCTTAAAATTGTTGTAATATTTTTTGTACTTTAGTTAGTTTATTTAATTGTATTTATTTGTAGGTATTTGTATGTAATTAATTTATTGATAGTGTAGTGTTAGGTTTAATTGTAACTTAGGTTAGGATTTATTTTACAGGTAATTTTGTAATTATTTTAACTATGTAGCTATTAAATAGTTAATAACTATTTTATAGCTATTGTACCTAGTTAAAATAAATACAAAGTTGCATGTAAAATAATTATAAATCCTAAAATAGCTACAATATAATTATTATTTATATTGTAGCTATATTAGGGTTTATTTTACAGGTAAGTATTTAGCTTTAAATAGGAATAATTTATTTAATAAGATTTATTTTATTTCATTAGAATAAAATTATATTTAACTTAGGGGGGTGTTATGGTTAGGGTTAGACTTAGTTTTAGGGGTTAATACATTTATTAGAGTAGCGGCGAGGTCCAGTCAGCAGATTAGGGGTTAATAAATATAATATAGGGGTCGGCGGTGTTAGGGGCAGCAGATTAGGGGTACATAGGGATAACGTAGGTTGCGGCGGTGTATGGAGCGGCAGATTAGGGGTTAATAATAAAATGCAGGGGTCAGCGATAGCGGGGGCGGCAGATTAGGGGTTAATAAGTATAAGGCTAGGGGTGTTTAGACTTGGGGTTCATGTTAGGGTGTTAGGTGCAGACTTAGGAAGTGTTTCCCCATAGGAAACAATGGGGCTGCGTTAGGAGCTGAACGCTGCTTTTTTGCAGGTGTTAGGTTTTTTTCAGCTCAAACAGTTCCATTGTTTTCTATGGGTTAATCGTGCACAAGCATGTTTTTGAAGCTGGCTGCGTCCGTAAGCACCACTGGTATTTAGAGTTGCAGTGGCGGTAAATATGCCTCTACGCTCCCTTTTTGGAGCCTAACGCAGCCCTTCTGTGAACTCTAAATACCAGCGGTATTTAAAAAGTGAGGGGGAAAAAATACACACGTAGCTAACGCACCCCTTTGGCTGCAGAACTCTAAATCTAGCCGAAGGAGTCTTTTAGAATCAATGTAGGTAGGGTGAGAAGAAAAGGTATTATTAAAAGGGTAGAAAAATGTACAAAGGTTACTGCTGACTAGCAGACCTAAAAACTGCCAGGATTCTTAAAACCATTATTAGTTTGTAAGCACATATAAGCTAAAGATTTTCCAATATAAATAGACATTTCTTCAGAATATGTATTATCATAAGAATAACGTATTGAAACAGCTGCATTTTCAATTGACTAATTCCTCCTAAGATTTTGAGATACATAGAAAAAAACATAAACTCTGGGCCTCTTAGTTTGTGCTGTCAAAATATATTCAACTATTTATGCTTCAAATCAAATTAATTACAAATAAAATGTCAAAACACTAGTAGCTATTTAAATATAAAAGCAATGCTCCTAGCAATAAATGCTGTTTGTGACTATTTGTAAAAAGGCATTTACATTTGTGTCCTTTTTAACTTGCAGACAGAGTTTTATATATATATTACAGCTTAAAGTGTTTTTTTAATTTGCTTTCCCATAAAATCCGTCTGGTATGTATTATCTAAATTAGGTTGTTGTCACTTAAGATGCAGTATTAATGCTTTATAATGGTAATAATAAGTATCTCATTGACCTGGTTTTTACATTAGGCTGGTGTTATTTTTTGTAGGAGAAGGCTCATTTGTTGAAAAGTGTTGCCAGTGAGGGTCACTACTGTGCTGTGACTAACTACAAGAGACAAACCTCAGGGGGTTGTGGTGAGAAAAAAAAACAAAACAAAAAAACCCTGATCACAGATAAGTTTTGTAAAATGGATTTGCTGGAAAACTGAGTGAGCTTTATAGGAGCAAAGCTGCATATGGTGTGGGTTATCTAGTGTAACTGTCACTTACCAGTAACACTGGGTAATGTGGTGACTGTAGCAGCTTGGTGTTGTGTCAGCTGCAGCTCTGCATCATGCATGTCTCCTGCCTGCAACACAGCTCCCTCTTCTAAACAGGAGAAAATGTTTAAGAGCGTTGCCATGGTAACCCATGGCAACGCTCTGAGTAGTAGAAGACACAGCAGATGAAGGATGGGGGGGCTGGGGGGATCAAGAAAAAAAGTTTTGGGGAAAAAAAAAAAGTTTAAAAGAAAAATTAAAAAAAATATTGAAAATGGGGCCCTCCTTATGGGGGACCATTGCTGAAGATGGGACCTCCCGGGGTCGGTCGTTAGTTCCGTGCCTGAGGCTCTGAGCTACAAATAAATGAGCTCCTCTCAGCTCAATGGCTTCAGTTCTATGCAATAATTTTTCGTGCGCTGTTGAGGGGGAGGGGCCTTGAAAAGCATTATCACGTGTCTTCAGTGATGACTATCCGGACTCACGTGACTGACTGTGAGCGATGACGAATACTGTCACAGCCTGTCTGATCGGTTAACACCTCCCACCCTCGCACAGGCTGAAGTGTGCGATCAAGAGAGTATGGGGATGGGTGGAGGCTGGGAGCGCGCCTGCAGGCAAATTTAATGAGGGGGCACGTGCCAAAAATATTGCTATTGATAATAGAATGTGGAACGAAACAAGTGAATTATTTCAAGAATTATTAAAAATTAATCAATGCAATAATTCTAAAAAACGGGATGAGATACTACTCAAATCCTGGCCGCTTGTAATATGCATTAATGAAGAACTGTCCACTCACTTTATAGGAAAGGAATGGCAATTACAGCAGCTAGGAGATGAAATTCGCTCATCACGCAAATGCGAAGAAAATTTAGAAACAGCCCAAAATGAAATTGTTACACTTAAGCCAAGACATGGCCGCCTTAGATAAACATAACCAAAAACTACTCGCTAAAATAAAAAACTTAAATGAGCAACCTCAGCAATAATAAGCCCCCCTCCATTAGTGATGAAAATAGTGGGAATAATAATGAGATTATGAAAACCCAAAAAGAATTTATGAGAGGTGAATTACAAAGCATAAGGGAAGAAATTATTTATAGGACCCCGATTGGCTTAGAAGTAAACTTCCCAAAAAGGTAGTCACCTCATGTTTTAAGTTCAGGGAATTTCTACACCTCAGAAGAAGAGGCCAGCTATTATAGTGAGTCAGAGAGCGGAGCCAGCTACCCAGATAGCCCATATAATAACAATACACATAAGGAGTCTCCCCGTAGTAAAAATAGGACAGATAGGGAGCGCTCCAGCCCATACAATTAGGTCCCTAGAAGAACCCAAAATGTACCTTATAAGGTGTATGACACCCCTAAGATAGTTAAATTCTTAAGCAGTGCAGTACCTGTATTCTCCAAAAGGGGGACCACTTCTATAATCAATCTCTTAGAGGCCTATTAAAGTGCTTTGTCTATACTAAATGTTAATAGTGAGCAGTCAAAAATTAAATTTCTGCCATGGGTATTTGATGCTAAACACCGGAAATTCTTTGCTTCACTAAAAGGTATGAATATCAACTCTTAGAGTGAAACAAATCAACAGTGTAAAAGGGAGTTCGGGCTGTATCGCACTGCCACAGCTGCTAAAACTGCTGTATACAATTTAAAATGTGGCTCAAATCAAAGCCTAATTAAATTCCTTTCTACACTAAAAGGTGCTTACAGTATGGCTGAAAACAATCCCAAATTTGAAAGCTCAGAATTTGTAAATTTATTTTATGAAGCATTACCCTCACACATCAAAGTAAATCTGGTTAAAGACTTTGATGATAACTGTTGTCAAATGAGGGGGCATACCCAAATAAATAGATATCCCCAAAGAGACAAATACCCACAAGGTAATCAGTTTGCCCGTAGAAGTAGATACCATAAGTGGCGCAGATACTCTCAGGATAACCAGACACCCCAATTAAATAGTGTACCCCAGGATATTAACGCCAGGCAAGTTGAAACCCAAAGACAACCGCGTCAAGATAGACAAAATAGCTATGATTCTGAGGAATACCAAGAATCCAGGAATCACTACCCTGGGGCATCAAAAAATTGGCTCATGGGTAGAAATAATTTGTACACTCAAGTGGGTCAACTTAGTACACAGTTAAAGGGACAGTCTAGTCCAAAATAAACTTTCATGATTCAGATAGAGAATGTAATTTTAAACAATTTTCCAATTTACTTTTATCACCAATTTTGCTTTGTTTTAAACATAGGAGGTTTCATTTTTAAGCCCTTGAAGGCCACCTCTTCTCTCAGGACATTTTGACAGTTTTTCACCACTAGAGGGTGTTAGTTAATGTGTGTCATATAGATAACACTGTGCTCAGGCACGTGGAGTTCAGGTGAGCCAGCTCTGATTGGCTAAAATGGATGTCTATCAAAAGAACTGAAATAAGGGGGCAGTTTGCAGAGGCTTAGATACAAGGTAATCACTGAGGTAAAAAGTGTATTTACGGGGGGCGGAGCCAACAGACGAGATAGCCAGACGTGCAATTATTGAGCTCTTAGGCCCAATCTAAAATAATCTGATTCTTAACAAAGACAGACTTGATCATTTATGTGGATCTCCACTATTTAGCTCTTAATCTAAGGACAACTTGTCTGCTCCAGCTTTTGTGGCTAATTAGATGATTGAAGGCTTTTTGCTGGAGGAGAATATCTAGGCCTACTCTCCCTGATACGGACTCTTAACAGAATCCTGGGCTCTTTGCAATATGGAGGAAGATCGGGAACTACTATACACTTTACTGCAGGACTAGACCGGCAGATGACGGGCTGTTTTTTTAGACCTCTCAGATACGTTGAAATCGGCACTGAGGGGAACGGATGGCAGGACTTTAACCCACAAGGAGCTTGACGACATACGGGCGGCAAGGAAATGGGAGGCTCCACTTACGCTCCCCCAGCCTTCTTTGCCGAGTATTTGCGATACAGGCATGGGAGATATACCATTACCCGGATGTGATCCGCCACTTGGGGAATACTATGCAGCTGCCACGATTATACCCATAGAACCGGATCGGTCCTTGCTGAGCATGGGGGTGCAACAGCCTTATAGCCTCAAACAGCACCCTGTGTCCTATGAGGAGCATTGCTCATTCCTTAACCTTACCGGTTGGCTCACGCAGGGATAAAAGTCGACACAACTCGTTTGAACTATACAGCGCCGCATCCTGTTACACATTCCTACTCACTGTCGGGTACTCTGTCACTGATGGTCTCGGACCGAAAGTATACCCTCCTTGAGCGCAGACCCCTGCAAACGCCAGAGATGTCACTCACGTGATCAGAAATGTCTGATCCCCATAAGAATCCAACCACCCCAGGAGACCCGATGGCTGATTTATATGATCCCAACTAGATGGGCTGAGGAGCACCTTTGATCCGGGAGGTAAATTTTCTACTTTTTATTTCGGCCTAACCACAGGCTGCCTACCGGAGTGGGCTAATTTGAGGATCCGTGAACTCTTTTGTGCCCTCAGATTATAGCGGGATTTCCCGCGATTCAGCTTTAACACTAGCTCGCAAAGTACTTCTCCCCAAATGTGTCGATATACAGATAAGAATGTACAGGTCTAGTGGTGCAGAGATCCGGGAGGAGAACAGACTGCTTACTTGGTGGGTGTTGGAAAGCAGATGGTGACCGGACAGGACATAAACTTTTCCAAGTCACATATTAGCAATGACAATCCTGCTTGTTTGTGGTCTCCTACATACGTTCTCATGATATTTCAACCACAAACAGATATTGGTTAACCCCTGATAAAGACTGCACTCTCAGTGCTCTAATCACCATCCCTGAGTGATAAGGATATCCTTGACTGGTTTTTTCTTGCTTAGTGGAGCAGTCACTTCTGCTCACTGTTTTGTATAGATAGAACTATATAAGTAGCTTACCTTAATAGCAGTTATAGATTCCACACAATGTATAGGGAAGCTAAACATGTTTTGTTATGGGGATATGACCTTTATTCGGTGGAATACTTGCTGCAGCAGTCTTAAATATATTTTTGAAAACATGGTACAATATCGCACACACTTGCAGCTAAACAGGATATTTAACCTTATCTTTATATTGGTTAGCTACAGTGCCTTCCCACTGAGACTGGTAAACTCTTTATGCGCTACTGAATTGCTTACATGCTGTTTCTGAGTTTAATAGTACTACCTTTGTACTGGGTGTTATTAAGAGGTCTGCCATAATGTATACACAGCGTTTGTTTTGAGGGGTTAATCTCACATAAGCAATATGGTGTCAATTAATATATACTGCAGCAAATACAGTAAACTTACTCACGTAATGGGTTATACATGTGGATTCCTGTTTGAGAAATTCACTACTCCTACTTTGCATTCATGGGTAATTACCTGTGACTCTATTTAATCGCAAGTCTAGTTATATGTTTTCCAAATGTTTTGCATTCTGTTTCATGTATAATGTTATATATATTTTTGATGTGCGTGGGCATAACTCACACAGGAGCATGGTTAGGTTTAACGATACTGTGTCAGGCTTTTGCCGGGGTCAATATTGTAAATTATTGGTTATTTGGCTTTGGGAGATCTCCTGCATGATAGTTATAAGAGATATAATCCTTGAGATCTTGAGACCCTAACTCCTATCCTTCACAGTTTTGTTATACATCTGTTCATGGTATTGATGATTTGGGTATGCACTTAATGATAGTACCTCATACTACTATATAAGGTTTTGTGTCCTAGGAAGGTCAATATCTGAGACTGAGAGATACTTGGTTCTAAAATATTAATTCTTATTTTTATGTCCCTAGACCTTTTTAGGTTCCTACTATTTTTAAGATTCCCTAATAGTTACATATTCTGATATTATTATGTGCAGAGTACCTACTTATAGTGTAAGTCTTAGAGGGGTACATGCCCACTACTTTAAGTTCCATAATTACGATGGTACCACAGTTCCTAACTTGCTATATGAGCTATCCCTGACATCACACTTGCTCCTAAGCCTTGTTTCCAAGACTGCTGATATGTGGTGGTTCGATATAATGTTTTGCATATTAATATATGTCCATATTAGTATAGTAGTATTGCAAGTTTAATAACTGAAGGCTTATTTATCCCTATTATAATATATATCCCAAATCTCTAATTTCCTATTTCTGCCCTAGATTACCCCCCAATATTATATTATAACTAACATAGGGCCTGGGTTTTAGAAAATATTAGTCATTTGATTATGCTAATGTCATAGTTACCTTCCAAAAATTATTAACCCTAGAGGGGACATCTCTTACTTTTAGGTTTTGAAGTTAGTGCAATGCCTATCTTAATCCATATTTTCTATCAGTTTTGGATTTCCTTCAGGAGTATACTTTATGATCCCACCAGCCAAAAGTCTACATATATGGTAATAACCCCCGATCATATAAAAAATTTTTTATATGCCCTTTTATTCATAGATGCTATATATCACATGTTCTTTTCTAACCCTATGATTTACCCCTAATCTTTCAGAAATCGTCTAGTAGGTCCCATGGTATTTCTTTATGTAACCCTTGCCTTGGGCTCCGCCCCCCCCCATACTACCCTATATTTGACAAGGCGGTGCTTATATCCGCTGAAATTTTCTACCCCCCCCCCCCTTATATTTTTGAAAATAAAAATGTCAGTCGATAATTTACCCTTTACATTATAATGTGTGGGACCATAAGTGTCCAAATACATTCGTTATCATTCCTCTAGACAACATTTGCCATTACTGTGGTCCAAAAGTGGCCACTTGCGCTATTGAGGAACTAATTGAAAAATAATAATCAATAAAAAATAAAATAGAGGTCTTGATATATACCTAGCTTTATACCACATTGCTATTTCATGTATAAGAATAATTATTGTAAATGTGACACTGATGTTGTACTTTTTTTTTTTTTTTCTTATGTTATATGGTATTTTACACATATTGTACTCACTAGCATAACCTCAATAAAAAACTTTTAAAAAAAAAAAAAAAAAAGTTAAATGAAAATTATCAAAATGCTGAAAGAGTATTCTTGAAAAACCTAAAAGGGTATTATTTATAAAAAGATTTGTATTGCTTATATGAGCAAAGTCAATTTCTTAAAATGTGCAAACAAAAGGACGCAAAAACAGTATTTTTCTGAGTTTAAATCCTCCACGTAGATGGCATTAGTGTTGATACAAGTGTCATGCTTCAGTTCCTTTTGGAGTAGAGATACTTCCAAATTGGAGTACTGCTAGTTTTGTGGAAGTCCTGATTTTGTGTAACTGTCAGGCCAAGGCAATAGAATATAGAGATATACAAATGACAGCGCACCTCCTACTCAAGAGTTTTTGTTATTACACACAAATCTTCCTTCTCATAAGATTCAATAAAAAGTTACCTCAGCATTTGAGCTGCAAAGTATTCCAGCACATCACATTAAAATCCACTGAAGTGTTCAAAGTGTTCTCCACGTGTGATACGGCTAATAGTCAGAGGAGTGCGCTGTTTTTTGCATCATTCAGATGTCTGATCTTTATCTACTTGTGATTTTACTGTGGCTCATAAATACTTTTAAACTTGCCTGGAATAAAGTTTTGATTAGTTTAAAAAAAAAAAAAAAAAAGTGTATTTAGGGGGGCGGAGTCAACTGTGAAGCTGTTCATTCACACATTTTAGCAGCTCCGGGCCATAATAAATATAATAAAAGAAATTGGCGAATGTACAAGCTCGAAAATCTGGCCATTAATGAAAACTACTTCGCATGGATGACCATGCACCTAACCTCAAAGTGGGTATTATTGAATTGTCGGAACCTCACTATCCTGAGGTGTAAACTGTTGACAAGTGGCTGTGGTAGCCGCCATCTTCTGGCCTGAGCAGCGGACTACAGTGGAGAACGAGATTGACCAGGGGCTATTGAGTTATCCCTAAGGCTTGACACCTACCACTATACATAATCATGGGACACTGCGGAGCACGTTATGGGGAGATACACAGATTTCTAGATGGCTATCGTGATATTTTAAAACGCTTAAGCATCTTGGCACCCCAGCAGGCAGATACAGTGTCCGTTGTCCGTATTTCTCATGCTCCCATTCCCATGGCTACTCCCTACCTGGTACCCACCTATGGAACAATCTGGTGTGTGGAGGGTATGGCGGCAGCGCCTCGCTGGAATAAGATAGATGCCGGTGGCAGCCCGTCTAGAGCAGAATACTCAACACCTCTGAGCATGTAAACCACCGCCTTCATAGCATCAGCTACAACGGATCGCAACCTCCCCGTCACGACATCAAGTATCTCTTACTGTGGCCCGAAAGGGTTTGTTGGGTCTGAAGCATGCAGTTCGATCGGTGGGATAGCAGCCCAGAACTGGATCTTATCTTATCTTAGCAGAACCTTTTACCACCACTGGACTGCTTTATCCAGTACAGCCCTACTGCCATAGCCAGAGTCTCAACACAGGAGCTCAGAGAATACACCCAGCTTCCGATCTAGTGTGGGGTAAAAGAATCCCTATATTAAGCATGCTGCACCATAGCAATACCTCTCACTAAGGTAGAAAATTGACAGAGGGGAGTATGTGGTGTAAAAATGAACAGCCTGCCTTAGTTGTACAAGACTGCATTACTGGTGCCTTGATATGGACTAGCATCCTTATATTTTTACTAATATATGTAACCCTGCTTTACCCACATGGCTTAGTTATTTCCTTTTTCTCTGCTCTAATGTTTGATCAGGTATCTCAGTACTGTCTCTAATATTGTATTTTAACAGATGGCTACTTATCATAACAATATAAATAATCAGAGGATCTCCACTGCCTCTAGCGAGACCATTGGTTGTACTTAGCTTCTCAGAAAGCTCCAATTAGTCTAAAATAGATTAGCATTTAGACCTAGAAAGGGGGACTTCTATGTGGTGACATTCCAGTACCCCTTGGTATACTATATCAGTCAGCTTGCAGCCGGAGCAGATATGTAAACCCAGAATGTGTGTCATTTTTTCTATAGTTATGTAAACCCCATACCGGAGCTACCTTAGTCTCCTAAGAACTACCCCCTGGCTAAGCTGTGACTGAACAGTGTACAGTCGAGTTATACCAATCCCTTATAATTTTTAAGCTGTTTCTCATAACTGTTACAATATTTTGACATTTGGTGGTCTGCAGGGTATGTGACAGGTAAGTGCTCCAACTGACACTACATGTGTAATCTTATTTACTTCTATACCAGCTCTTATGGTTATCCTTTTCCTTAGTGTGAGACATATTGTACACCCTTTACAATCTGATGACGTAGGTGTTGTTGCTCTGAAGGCGCGTAGCTTTGTAGTAAAACAGTGGTCATATCAACTGGCGTGGGCTAGACCCATAATACCACTATACCTCATGGGTCTCCAGCACATAGTACCTTGGCCGAGCTATAAAACCCCATCTTTAAACAAATGATCTAAGACTTTGGGGTTTCATTATGGCAGATAAGACACTAGTTCAGCAGTTACTCAAGTTATTTAATCTTCCTTTTACTAGTACATATCTCTACGCAATGTCCAATAGGGAATAGGCTGTTCTACCAATGCCAATAGTTGATTTTATTCTTCTCGAAGCCAGAGATGCAGCCATCCATTAAGTTTTCATATGGAGACATGATTTTACTGCATGTGATCTATCATACTTAAATGAGCACCTCCCCCCCAAATAATATGCCTCCTAGATAAGGAGGACTAACTTTGCGGTTTTCTCTCGCCTATCCTGCATTCTCTAATGATTTTTCAGTAACTCTTTAACTATGACAGTTTAACAACATTGACCACCACTATCTATAAGTTGAGTTTAAAATTCGCAATCTAATAATCTATATATGTCATCATATCACTCTCACAGAGCGAAATAAGAAATATATGATTTCAATATACCTCAATGCAAGCAAAAATTTTGAAAATGTGAGGTTTAAATTGTTCTATACATGTTTGTATTTTTCTGTGATACAATAATATGCCTGTCTCACTATTTTATTTTCTATAGTTACATATCTCATGACATATCTCATGTACGTTTTATTTTGTAGTTAACCTCAAGAAAAAAATAAATAAAAAAAAGTGTATTTATATAACTGTGTTAGTTATGCAAAACTAGGGAATGGGTAATAAAGGGATTATCTATCTTTTTAAACAATAAAAATTCAAAATTCTGGTGTAGACTGTACTTTTAAATTAATTTGCTAATATGAGTCGGCTCAGCAACCTAATAATCCTTTTTTAGGGGTACCGCCAGTGGCCAACAGTGCGCCACAGGCACAAGCATAAATACTCAGATATTCTCTGGGGGGAGAGAGATATCAAAGGGGATAATGAATCTTAATAATGATACTAATCAAATTCTCTCCCTACAGCCCAGCAACGGAAGGCCTTACTGTGATGACAGGTGTCCCAAGTCTGGAGGTACTAATAATTCTCCTCTTTTGCAGTTCTCCCTAAGCCTTATTCCCACAGATGGACGTACAGAGCAATCCTCACCTGGAGAAGGAAGCCCTGACTGAGACGCAATACGCAGGAAACCCGTTATCCCTATTACAGAGAAGACAATGGGTAAGAATTATGCCGTATCAGGTAACGTGGCTGATTCAGGTAACTCGTGGCGAAGCCCACAAATGTGTAATCATGCTAATTTATGTGTGAGATGGTAGAAACTGAGGGGAGATATAATGTATTAGCTGAGCTCCAGGATTCCGTTACCAACCCTATCATGGGATTAATTGATACTGGATCAATTGATATTTTATCCTACAGGTACTACACACAGATAAATGATCTAATGCCCCACAAGCCTAAACTTAGGGAATTTGATGGTTCATTAAAAGGTGTTGGGGGTGACTCTCTCAAAGTCTGGGGCACTGTATAGTTAAAACTAAAGCTGGGAAACAGGGTAATAATACACCCTGTCATTATAGGGGATCTGCTCAATGATCGTCTAATAATTGATAAGCTTTTAAGTACTGTAATTGATTGCATAAATAATATTATTTGGTCACAAGTCAAAAGACCTATTAATTATGAGTGGTCCAGCATACTTCACACCAGACATAACTACCATAGGATATGCTCTGGAATCCAGTAATTACACTTTTGGATTCCAGAATAATGTAATTGGGCTATTACCTGAAGAGCAGTTAATAGAACAATCCTTTGCATCCATGCCAGAAGGATTATTCACAACTCAGTCTATTTATCCTTTCAGCTCAGAGGAAGACATCTGTAAGATTGAAGAAGCCTCCCTAATATTTGATCAGCCGATCAAAGAACAAGAATACCCCAATATCCAGAATTATGGGGGTAATGTGAATTATAATCAAGGGGCCCTCACATCTAGGCTTGAAGAAGCCTATGAGATTGGACTGCCTGAAATCTTCCTAGGATTACAGCAAATAGTTGAAGAGCAAATCACCTTAGCTAATGGCTGTTCCAGTGATAATGAACACCAACAGCTATGAGAACTCCTGATGGAATACCAGGATATTTTTGCTAGGATTCTTACTGTGGGACTACAGACCTACACATTGCAAGAATCCAAACAGATCCCAATGCACCACCTGTATTATTATAATCAATAAAGACTCCCTTTAGCCTCATATAATTCTCATGCAGAAATCATAAAGATCTTGGAAGCAAGGTGTGATAATTTTGTCTCACCAAACTTCAGAGAAAAATAATGAAAAATAAAATAAAGGGAATGTAGCTCTATTCTTGTAAACAGCAAGTAAATATAACTTGTTCTACTAGCATGTTCAAGGTGAGCATTTACTTTTAGTAATTGAAGTGAAAAGCATGGTTTAAACCTCTATGAATGATAATAATAAATCTTAACGAGAGAAACTTATTAAAGCCTCTATAATATAAGCAATGATTCCTTAATATTATTGAAAAGAAAAAATGAGAAAAATCCTTTATATTTAGGATAAAAAATGAAGTGATAGAGTTCAACTTTAGATAAAGTAATGTTCAAGTATCTTTCCTTAAGTTTCACGCACTCACACAAACACTCTAAAATATATATACAATGTTCCAACACACACGCAATATTGACCAGCAAGGAGGAGGTTAATTCAGTGTAATACACCTTAGGTAAGTAAAGACACTTAGCGTTATATTTGGAAACCTTATGCTTTGTATACAATACAATACCCAAACCAGCGTGGTGACAAGACCAGATTTCCCCAGAAGCGATGGTGTGGCGTGGAGAGCGGTAATAGCAGCAGAGTAAGTGCTAAACCGGAGATTAGTAGAGAGCGGCGTCACGGTAGCAGCTTGTGTGAGTGCGGCTTCAGCCGCGTGTGATTGAGTTCCGGTAGCGTAGGGATATGATTAGAAGTATCAGTCCAAAAGGAATCAGGAAAGAAGTGCAGCAAACTTTGAGACACAAACAGCCTTCAAAAAATAAAATACATAAGACCTGAAAGGGAAAAATATACTGCTTTGAAAGAGCAGTTGTTCAGGATGAGAGAATCCACTTTAATTTTCAGGCACTGAGTAATGGAAAAGCACTTCCTTAAATAGGAGGAAGTGCTGATAGTCAGAAAGTCTTAAAGGGATATCACACAAGGGGTATCATCCGACATGTGCACAGCTCTTATAATAATCCTATTCTAGGTATTCTTAAGGCAAATGGACAATGGCGTTTGTGTGCTGACTTAAGACAGCTAAATAAACGAGTGTACATGTCTGGCTGGCCCATGCCATATATTGACCAATGTCTAGCACAGATGCAGGGATCTAAGATATTCACTGCCATTGATTGTGTGCAGGGACATTGGACCATAAATAGGCTGACCATATTGCCGCTTTAAAAAGGGACACATATGAAAAATACATATGTCAGGGCTGTTTTCAGGGCTGTTTAAAGAAATGGTTTTGTATAAGAACCCTCACATATGTACTTTTTCATATGTGTTACCTTCTTAAAGCGCGGGCAATATGGTCCAGCCTAACATAAAGGTACATGAGGAATGACAAGTATATGCTTGCATTCTCCATCCCAGAAGGTCCAATATGCATTCCAAAACTTCAGTTTGGATACATAAATTCATGATCATTTGTTAATCAAAAGCAAAGACTTTGAAAAACACATCACAGAGCTTAAACATGTCCTTAGCCAACTTAAAAGGGCACGTTTCAAATGATCCCTTCAAAAAGCCCAATGGTGCCACACTCGTGTCAACTTCTTGGGACACAAGTTACTTCCTTAAGGGGTAAATCCTCAGAAGAAAAAGGTTGAAGCCATAATAAATTCTAAGAAGCCCACTAACTTAAAGGAATTAAGATCATTCCTGGGTATGACAAATTATTCTTGTAAATTTATTGATAATTATGCAGAATTAGCTAAACCACTTCTACATCTTCTAAAGAAGGGATGTAGTATGGCACTGGAGCAAGGCTCAAGAGACAGCCATAAGAGAGCTGAAGAGAAAACTCACTCAAGCACCTTGTTTAGCTTACCCTGAAGGTGGTAAACCTTTCTACTTAGAAATGGGTTACACAGATGTAAGCATAGTGCTATTTTACTACCAAAAACATGATGGTGTTAAGCAAAATTGTTGAAATAAAATTTAATGATCGTGAAAAAGCCCTCTTATCTACTGTGTGGGCTCTACAAAATTTCCGCAGCTACATACAGGGCGAGAAAATTATTGTAGAAACGGCCACCAGCCTTTGTTTATATTTGCAAAGTGAGAAAATAAGAGATGGGAACCTGTCCAATAGCCGCATAACAGCTTGGACTCTTTCCTTACAAGGCTGGCCTTTAGAAATTCACTATAAGCAAAACAAAAAGAATCCAGTCGCACAGGGGCTTGCTGAGCTCCATGACTGTACTGATAAAGATTGTGGGGGAAGATTTAATAGAAGATGATTTCCTGAGGAACACTTGCTTTCCCCATATAACATATCCAATAAGGACCATTGTCAAACACTAAATAGAAAAATAGGGAGGCACAGAAGCGGGTGGTTGCGAAACAAAAATATATTTATTTACAGGTAGGCAATCTGCTACATGAGTGATATAACACACAAAAAAATATGGCGAAGTAATGCACCAAGAGTGGAGGGGATAGACACCCCAGGGGTTAAATTACTGGTGTGGTGAACTGAACAAAAGACAGGTATACGCGTTTCAGCCCTTGGCCTTACTCATTACCTACTTAAACATGATACATAGTGGAACTTAAAAACACCCCGCTCACACCTCCATTGGCCCACGCGGTACACTCCCTAAAGAAAACGGACCAATGGATATACACTCATTTGAGCCGCAGCTCCCTACCACATACGGGTATATAATTACACAGTTTCTATTAGACAGCATTACACAAATTCACAGACAAGTATAGACTAGCTTATTGCCAAGTGTTCAAACAATATACTATTAGTTAATATCAATCTTTATTCTATAAGTAAATAATATGACCGATTAGTGTTCATATAATCATGTGGCAAGTTCGGTCGTATAAAATTGGGTGACTTTGTCTGTCTCATTGATTGGAGCTAGATGATATCCATTCTGCACTTCTTCTCCACGCTCACTAAAATACATTAAAAAGAATCAATTAGTGAGAGCGTGTGGGATATTAGTTTGCTTAGCTAGATTTGTGAACATATCTGTGACACTATTGGCTGACAATGTAATTCCCTGTCAATGCTGATTAAGAACTAGGGGGATTCATTTTGGTCGTGGGAGTAATCCAGTAAAGTGCTGAATTAGCAAACAAATAAATAAAGAGGCCCGGCTGTTCTATAAGAACCTAATCCACATACATGCATTAAGGTATATAGAAGTTTGTGGATGGGTAAAGTGTGTGGGAAAAAGGGTAAGTTAGACCTGGTCAGGTAAATAAATATATATATAAATAAGCATAAGTATCACTGCTTATATGTAAAGGTGACATCTATTTGACCTGGGAACCATTCTCACCCCAAGCTACAATTGGGACCTACCTATAGAAATGAATGTTTGGGACCTAATCAGGGAAGAGGTGAGTAACACTACATATGAAGAATATCAGTGTCTGAGATGGATATATTTACAGGGGAGGCCAGGACAGTACAGTACATAGTTGGGAGTGGCTCACCAAAAATTGATGAGGTCAAACTCTGAGTTCAAGCCCTCTGGAACCCTGGGTCCTCAGTTTAAAAATCCAAAAGGCTTCCCTTTCTCCCCAACCTACGACTCCTGTCCTGGCCACCCCTGAGTGGAGGTATCCTTTCTATTATCGTCCAGGTAAAGGTCAAAGTACTTTTTCGATGATTCCCTGAGAAGTTTTGTATAAAGGGGGTTAGTGAGCACACCTGCACGTATATCTGCTAGGTGTTCCTTAATGCGGGTCCTCGCCTCCCTGGTGGTCAACCCTACATATTGTACAGAGCACCTCCTTGCAATTAATGACATAAATAATAAATGTGGATCTGCAATTGAGACAAGAGTCTATGTGAAAGATTTGTCCAGTGACTAATGAATTGAATGTCTCACCAGTATCCACCTTTTCGCATGCCACACAAGTACGGTGATGGCAGCGAAAGGTGCCCTTACAACTGAGCCTTGATGACTGTGTACTTTCACGCCTCTTAAGTCTTGTTGGTGCTTACTATATTGCCTATTGATCTGCTTTTTGTGTAAGTGTATCTCAGACCCTTCTCCACCACGGTCCTCTAAACCATCATCAGCTGATAGTAAACTGAAGTGTTTCTTGACTATTTGACAAATTTCTTTGTACTGTCTGGAGTATTCTGTCATAAAGATCACTTTTTTCATCTCGCCTATTCTGGGGCCCACTCCTGGTCACTTTCCCTGTTAGAGGAATCTAGTAGATTGTCCCTAGTATACTCTTTTACTACTCTTCTAGCTTTTGATATAATGGACTTGCTATATCCCATATCTTGGATATACCTAGGGGACAATCTACTAGATTCCTCTAACAGGGAAGTGACCAGGAGTGGGCCCCAGAATAGGCGAGATGAAAAAGTGATCTTATGACAGAATACTCCAGACAGTACAAAGAAATTTGTCAAATAGTCAAGAAACACTTCAGTTACTATCAGCTGATGATGGTTTACAGACCGTGGTTGAGAAGGGTCTGAGATACACTTACACAAAAAGCAGATCAATAGGCAATATAGTAGCACCAACAAGACTTAAGAGGCGTGAAAGTACACAGTCATCATGGCTCAGTTGCAAGGGCACCTTTCGCTGCCATCACCGTACTTGTGTGGCATGCGAAAAGGTGGACACTGGTGAGACATTCAATTCACTAGTCACTGGACAAATTTTTCACATAGACTCTTGTCTCAATTGCAGATCCACATTTAATTATTTATGTCATTAATTGCAAGGAGTGCTCTGTACAATATGTAGGTTGACCACAAGGGAGGCGAGGACCCGCATTAAGGAACACCTAGCAGATATACGTGCAGGTGTGCTCACTACCCCCCTTATACAACACTTCTCAGGGAATCATCGGAAAAGTACTTTGACCTTTACCTGGACGATAATAGAAAGGATACCCTCCACTCAGGGGTGGGCCAGGACAGGAGTCGTAGGTTGGGAGAAAGGGAAGCCTTTTGGATTTTTAAACTGAGGGACCAGGGTTCCTGAGGGCTTGAACTCAGAGTTTGACCTCATCAATTTTTGGTGAGCCACTCCCAACTACGTACTGTACTGTCCTGGCCTCCCCTGTAAATATATCCATCTCAGACACTGATATTCTTCATATGTAGTGTTACTCACCTCTTCCCTGATTAGGTCCCAAACATTCATTTCTATAGGTAGGTCCCAATGTAGCTTGGGTGAGAATGGTTCCCAGGTCAAATAGATGTCACCTTTACATATAAGCAGTGATACTTATGCTTATTTATATATATTTTATTTACCTGACCAGGTCTAACTTACCCTTTTTCCACACACTTTACCCATCCACAAACTTCTATATACCTTAATGCATGTGTGTGGATAGGTTCTTATTAGAACAGCCGGGCCTCTTTATTTATTTGTTTGCTAATTCAGCACTTTACTGGATTACTCCCACAACCAAAATGAATCCCCTAGTTCTTAATCAGCATTGATAGGGAATTACATTGTCAGCCAATATTGTCACAGATATGTTCACAATCTAGCTAAGCAAACTAATATCCCACACGCTCTCACTAATTGATTCTTTTTAATGTATTTTAGTGAGCGTGGAGAAGAAGTGCAGAATGGATATCATCTAGCTCCAATCAATGAGACAGACAAGTCACCCCAATTTATACGACCGAACTTGCACATGATTATATGACACTAATCGGGTCATATTATTTACTTATAGAATAAAGATTGATATTAACTATAGTATATTGTTTTGAACACTTGGCAATAAGCTAGTCTATACTTGTCTGTGAATTGTGTAATGCTGTCTAATATGAAACTGTGTAATTATAACCCGTATGTGGTAGGGAGCTGCGGCTCAAATGAGTGTATATCCATTGGGTCCGTTTTCTTTAGGGAGTGTACCCGGCGGCCAATGGAGGTGTGAGCGGGTGTTTTTAAGTTCACTATGTATCATGTTTAAGTAGGTAATGAGTAAGGCCAAGGGCTGAAACTCGTATACCTGTCTTTTGTTCAGCTCACCACACCAGTAATTTAACCCCTGGGGTGTCTATCTCCTCCACTTTGGTGCATTACTTCACCATATTTTTTGTGTGTTATATCACTCATGTAGCAGATTGCTACCTGTAAATAAATATATTTTTGTTTGTCAACCACCCACTTCTGTGCCTCCTATTTTTCTATTTTTGTGCATCTCCGACCATACAGGAGCTCACACAGATAACGGGCGCGAATCAGGTCCTGACCCGATTAACCACACCTACCATCCAGGACCCAATACAGGAATGAGTGCGGTCAGCATACCCACCACTGGAGGCGGACTTCAACACAGCCGGTGATCCGGACAGGACGCTTCTTCCCGATACAACGTGAGGCATAGCCCGAAGGGAAGGAGGAATCAGCCTGAAGGAACCAGGAGGTATGTGTTCTGAAGACCGGTGTTTCCGGGAGTGTTTTGCTTGAATTTTGTGCACAGGAACACTACACAGATTAACCCGATTACTCACTGTTATTATACACCCATTGAGGTTGGGGTATCCTCTGGGAGTATATGTTCACTGTACTTGCTGTGCACTTTACATACAACACTGTCTTGTTTTGTGATGACTATTGACAAGCAGTGTAAGTGCGCGTAATATAATCATTGGGACTGCTTCTCCTACAGCATTATTCCCCATTTTTCCTTGGTGATTGTCAAACACTACCTTGGGTATATTTTGTTGATTGTTCTTACCATGCCACTATTGATAATGAGCATAGATTAGTCGCTGGCATTGGTATAGCTTGGTCAAATAGATCCAGTCAAGTAGCAGAACACACTGCTATTTTAAAAACCATTTAAATGGCTATTGAACAAGGCATTTCATAAATTTGTGATCATTACTGACTCAAATTATGTGCGTGACGTGTGAGTTTTGTTGAATTCCTGCTGACTTGGAAAAGAATGACATGCAGAAAACTAACAACAAACCAGTTAAACATGGTAAATTGTTCTGCCAGATTGATAAATTAGTGGTTTCCAATGGGTTAACCATACCCTGGAAAAAGACCAAGGGTCATTCCAGGATTAAAGGTCCTGATAAAGAAGGCAATGATCTTGCAGATGCATTAGCCGAACAAGGAGCCATAACTGGAAAAGAAAGCTCCATATAGCATATAGAGCTGCCTCTAGTGGTGGTGTAGAGTGTTACAAATATTAATACAGAAATAGGGGGACAGCGCCAAGGTTATGGAAATGTATACAAGCTCACTTCTGTTTAGACAATCGCCTAATGAAATTGTACTGATGGGTATACGAGAAAATATGATATTCTGATGCACATGCTGACATTGTAAGCATATTTTTAGGAGACTACTTTATCTCAACTCATGAGTCATATAACTATAATTTACTAGGGACAAAAATACTGTATCTGTGCCCCTGCCACACAGTGCATACAGCAGCAATAGCAAAGCATAAAAACTCAGTTTATTGAGTTTCTCTGCATTAAGTTTACAAAGTGTGGTTGGTATTCATAGATTAAATGCAAATATTTAAAACTGACATGTTTTTATAAATGTTTTATTTGAATTACATGCACACATTAATCATATGTGGCTCTAATATGAATATCACATTACAAATTCATATTCATATATGAGTGATTGTAAAAAGGGAACAATTTATTCTTTATACAATATAATTAGGAAAAAAAATGTGTGAAGTTGGTTTTGTAGGGATGATGGGTGAGGTGTGGGGAGGGTGTGACTATCATCTAGTGCTAAGGGACAGTGACATTTTTCATAGAGTAAAGGATGACTGTATGACAATGTGTAGTGACTGGCCTTTAAGTAAGTGCATGGGTTTGTTTTATAGAGGAGAGGGAGACTGTATGATAATGTATAGTGACTGGGTTTGTTTTATACAGGAGAGGGAGACTGTATGATAATGTATAGTGACTGGGTTTGTTTTATACAGGAGAGGGAGACTGTATGATAATGTATAGTGACTGAGTTAGTTTTATACAGGAGAGGGTGACTGTATGATAATGTATAGTGACTGGGTTTGTTTTATACAGGAGAGGGAGACTGTATGATAATGTATAGTGACTGAGTTAGTTTTATACAGGAGAGGGTGACTGTATGATTGATAGTGTGTAGTGACTGGATTTGTTTTATAGAGATGGTGACTGTATGATAATGTGTAGTGCATGTGTTTGTTTAATAGAGGAGAGGCTGACTGTATGACAATATGTAGTGACTGGGTTTGTTTTATACAGGAGAGGGTGATTGTATGACAATGTGTAGTGACTGGCCTGTAAGTAAGTGCATGGGTTTGTTTTATAGAGAGGGTGACAATGTGTAGTGACTGGCCTGTAAGTAAGTGCATGGGTTTGTTTTATAGAGAGGGTGACAATGTGTAGTGGACTGGCCTGTAATTGTAATTAGACAGAGCAATGGTGGGCTTATAATATAATGTTATGTATAGATCCCTCTCTTTATTATTGCCTCTTCATGTACAGTATGTAGCTTGTTATTGTCCAATACAACTAGCCCCTTATTAATAAATTTATACAGCAAGACTTTGAAAACCCTGAACAAAACCATGTATACAAATATTTATTTACTTCACATGATTAATCATTATGTTAAAGGGACATTGGTACACTAGATTTTTCTTTGCATACATGTTTTGTAAAAATGTATAGTTTTGCTTAATTTTAAATAACATTGTGCTGATTTTAAGACTCCTAACCAAGCCCCAACGTTTCAGATGTATACTGATATATACAGACTTCAGACTGCTTCTGTTTGTAAAGTGGGTCATTTCATATGCAGGGGAGGGGGGGAGGATTTTTGGAGGGGGGGGCGTAAGTAGCAGGTCTTGCCTAGGGTGCGAAATAGTCTAGCACCGGCCCTGCTCTCACTCTATTACACACAACCACCCTTTTTCTTCAGGAATTATTCTTATTTTATCCTTCCATTAGGTTGGCGATAGATATATATATATATATTCTAATTACTTTTCACCTGTCTTGTCTAGTGATACAAACTAGCAAGTTGTGACATCATTATTTATGTGTTTCTTTTTTCTATCATTCCTATTTCCCTCAGTATACTTAAGCCTCCCTGGGGCGCGTCCTTCAGAATATCATATTTTCTCGTGTAGAGTGTTACAACCAGTCCATTGTGAAAATACTCAAAAAGTTTGTGACTGAAACAGGTAAGGGACTGGGATGTAAAATTACTCTAGTTTCTAAAGGCATTAAGAGGCAACTCCAAGTAGTACGACTAAGATGTCACCTTTTGAATTGATGACTGTTAGAAGGATGGTTCTACACCAACATTTAATGTACCATACATCAGACCAGAACTTAATAAATGCTGCTACTACACATAAATATATGGAAAACTTAAGGAAGCACCTGCAATATGCTTTTGCATTTGCTCAAAGGAACATAGAGAAGTCTGCAACTGCCGCTAAAACCTATTATGACCTCAAGACTTCCAAAAAGGAATATGAAATAAATTATAAAGTTTATCTTTATAACTTTGAAAGAGATCAAGTTAAGGAGAAGAAATTTCTTCCATCATGGAAGGGTCCTTTAGTCATTACTGAAAAAATATCTCCAGTTGCCTATAAAATTAGGATGCCTAAAAATGATACTTTTATGGATAAATGGGTCCATATTAATCAGTTGCGAGCTTGCCTAGGTCCCAACTACAAGTCATAGAGGGAGAATGAAAGGTCATCTCCCCAAATACACTAATGAAATATTGTAGTTAAAGCATAGATAAGGTATTTAGCTAAAGAGCATAAATATGAGGATTAAAAAATAACGGACTCTCTTCTTAGTAAAAATGTCTATAATGCACATATCGTAAGTACCCTCACCTATTACCACTAGATTTCAGTCCATTCCAATACATGTGTCCCACATATTGTAAAACAGAAAGGGGGATTTATGTCAGGGAATATGTGAGTGACATTATGTAAAATAGATATATATTTACATACATACATATATGATGTAGAGAAAGAATTAATTTGTATATGAAAATCTGGCTAATGTAAGTTGCATTAAATTCTGTGATCAAAATTTAACCCAAACCAGTTGCCAGTTGAATACACATAGGTTATCTGAAAAACACAATCAAAGAGAAGACAGTTGTCTCAAATGAAATGAGGTTACTTCAAAGAAACTTTTGATCACTGCCTGGAAATGAGAGAGAGACCAGAAGTCTGCAGTTTGAGATACATTTCCAGGATTGCCAAGAAATGTAAATGTCTATCATCTAAGTGTTAATTATTCCATACTGAGTTAAATATACAAAACCCTAGACTCCTCGTCGGAGTTAAAGGTATCTAAGAAAGTCTTTTAATACCTGTGTATTTTGAAAGCATAAGAATTAAAATTTTAAGTTTAACTTATATCCATAATTGGCAGATATATGCAAAATATACTCAGGATTGGGTGAATGTACCAATATGTATTTGGATCTGGGAGATGTGTCTAGCGCCTAATATACCTTTAATATTAAGGGAAATTAATATATAACTGTATATTTAAAATGTATAACATCTTTGTTTTTCAGACATCTAATATACAAATGAGGTTCTAAATATGACTGGTATATACTGGTATATAATGCATATATAATTCAAATTTTAAGTTTAACTTATATCCATAATTGGCAGATATATGCAAAATATACTCAGAATTGGGTAAATGTACCAATATGTATATGGATCTGGGAGCCTAATATATTTATATAGTTTTTATACACTCAGCATTGGAGATCTACTAGATATGAAAGGATATGATTCTATCAAAATCAAATAATAGTATAACTAATTATCAGCTGATATACAAATAAAGTCAAATATAAATATATCTATATTATTATACCCCTTATCTCCTAATAGAAATATGTCTTTTAAATAAAAATTTTTAAGATATTATAAATATAATTGTATGGAAGCATACATCAGATAGGTATATTCATTATTATGTGTATTATACACATATGAAATATATATATATATATATATATATATATATATATATATATATATAATAGATATAGAATACCCCATGTCTAGTCTTAAAATGTGCATGCCGAGTTAAATTAAATAGTCACATATATGTTGACCACATAGTTTATTAATACTAGGGAATAATAATTATATTAAAATACGTTTTAAAAATATATAAGGGAATATATTTTCCCCTTAGCTGAAAAATGGGAACTACACTACAGTTGCCTGTTGCCCCCTCCGGTGTCCAATATAAGAATTGCAGCCAAAGGTATTCAATTGGGAAATTGAATAACCAGTGGATTAGCCAATAAAAGCTAAGGGCGTAATCAGAGACTTTTCCATTGGGTGATTTAGAATTGAGGTGGAGTCAGTCCACAGACAAAAAGACTATGCAAAGAATGGAAGAGACACAAAAAACACACTTTTGGTTGGGGGCCTGGGTTTGGAATAACTATCTGTGTTTGTGATACCCTGTTTGCAAAAATACCTTCACGTATGACTTCTGAAAACTCTGATTGAAAAAGCTGAACTCTCATATTGGTTACTGGTAATGTATTAGCAGTTATTTTATATTTTTTATGATTTAAATCAAAGGTATTCTATAGCTATAGTTAAATTGTAGCTGTGATTTGTACGTGTAATTTATAGTTATAATTTACATTTTAGAGACCTGTGTAGTCTTTAAACAATTAAATTAGTGCTAAGTAAAATTATTATTTAGAGGAAAGGATTTAGTATTTAAGGTTACATAGTTTAAACCAAAGGTACTGTGGTATATTATAAAAATTGCATTTATTATTGTGGTTAAATCTCTGGTTGTTGTTACTTAAGCATTGTAAATTAGTAATCCATATTTTGGCATTGGACTAGTGTTGTTGGCTAATTACAAATGGTTCTTGTAAGTTTAATGATAGTATTTGATAATTAATTCATTTTGAGTAAGGTAGATTTATAGATTATATTGTGTCCATAACAGATAGGTACCAGACAATGTAATTAAATATTAATTAATATAGATATTTTTATAGCCTGATTGATATAGGATATTGTAACAACTAGACATATATATTTGATCATAATCAATACACTATTTTTGGCATAAATATAATCAATGTGTTTATAGATATTAACTGGACAGAATTCTAGATTAATTTAATTTGAGATTAAGTATTAATTTTTAATAATAATTTTATTTTCAAGTTTTTAAATATCTCGACAGTGTTAGTTTGGAGTACACTACAGAGATTTAACATCTCACTGGAGTGTGTTGACAAGATTCTGCTATATTAATTGGAGATATCTCTGAGCAGACGGACTAACATCGCCGCAATTCAAACCGATCGAGTACGATCGAGTTGATTGACACTCCTCTGCTGGTGGCCAATTGGCCGCGAATCTGCAGGGGGCGGCGCTGCACCAGCAGCTCACAAGAGCTGCTGGTGCAATGCTGAATACGGAGAGCGTATTGCTCTCCACATTCAGCGAGGTCTGTCGGACCTGATCCGCACTGTCGGATCAGGTCCGACAGACCTTTGTTAAATAGGCCCCAAATTAAGTAAAGTAAAACAAAAGAAAAAATCTCCAGTCTTTGATGATAAATCATTGACAAGAGGAAAAGTACAAAATGGCTATGGGGTAAAGGGCCAATAACCATTGTTGTACTTTTCCTCTTCTCAATGATTTATCTTAAAAAACTGGAGCTTTCAAGGGATAAATGTTCCATTCAGATGCCCTGTACACATTTTTTCACAGACACACCATGATGTCAGTTTGTTGCCTAGTGATACATATTATTTTGACATGTATATGTTTTGGAATTATGTTATTTTTTTGTTGCAACAGTGTCACATCATTTTTTGCTGCCATCATGTTGCGTATGCATGGTGTCCTTCCCACAATTGCTTCTTTTTATTCTAGCATTTCCTGTGGCTTGGTGCCCGTTTCTTGAACTGTGTTCTATGGGGCATATATATAATTATTTTTATAAATAGGTTTAGATATATATATCATATATGTATAGAAATATGTTTTTATGAATAAACAGAACATATTCTGCTATGTGAAGAACATTGGAATTTGAAATATTAATATTTTCATGCCAGTTTAGCGCACTTGAGAAAATGTGATTGGGTTTGCATGTGAGTAGGGTGTTAGTTATTTTTCCACTTTTCTTGCTCCTTTGACTTCTATGGGGGAATACGTTAATGTGGTTGCGATATTGGAACTTTAGCTTTTTGCGCACATTTTACTTTCAACTTGTAATAAGCGCACTACCCGACGTGTGCAAAATGCTAACTTCTAGCGCAGTTAACACACAAGCGGGAACGATAAATAGCGATCCACTCGTAATCTTGTACTGTTTTATCTTCCTGTGACCTATTTTAATCAAAATGGTTTGTGCTTAAATAGAAATTAAGCTGAGAAAAATGTTTTTTATGCGCTTATGTGTTTAGTAGGTTTTAGGAAATTGTAACTTAAAATAACCCCTAAAGAAAATAAGATAGTCACATTGGATATATTAACTGTGAATCTTGGCAGCAAAACTAGGACATTATCAATTCTCCTGTGAAAAAGTTGCCAGCTTATCATTGCATTCTGTGAAACTACTATTAGAGATGAGTTAATTGTCTAGAATATACCTTCAGGATTTGTATAACTTCACTTATTGGAGTTTATTAATGCACTATCAACTAAAGAAAACATACTTATATTCAGAAACCAATTCTGATATTTCCTTCAGTCCACATTTCATTACCCCAGAGTTTGTAACTTTACAAACTGATACTTCTGATAACTATTTTAATTATTTGTGAAATGGGATAAGCACACCACAATATTTATACGCACAACTGCAACACTGCTGCTTGTTATTGCATAAGTTACATGTTTTTTATACAGTCTTGTGTCGTGCAGCTTTCAATGCAACATGAAACCCAACAATTGTCTTTCATGATTCAGATAGAGCATGCAATAAACAAAATCCAATTTAGTTCTGTTATTAATTTTACTTTATTATCTTAGTTGAAGGAGGAGCAATGAACTACAAGGAGCTAACTGAGCACATTGCTTTTCCAATGACAAAAGAGAAATATGTGCAGCCACCTATCAGCAGCTAGCTCCCAGCTCCTGAGCCTACCTAGGTATGCATTTCAACAGAGGACAACAAGAGAACTAAGCAAATCACATAACAGTAGTAAAATGTAAAGTTGTTTGAAATTGTATGCTCTATCTGAATCAGGAATGAAAATCTTTGGGTTTCATGTTTCTTTTATGTATATAGTCTATTGTTAAAATGTGCTTATTCTCTTGCTATCCTTTATTGAAGAGACAGCAATGCACTAATGTTTGCTTCAGAGCACATATGGTGAGCTAGTGACGAGAGGCATATATGTGCAGCCACTAATCAGTCAGCAGCTAGTTCCCACCAGTGCATTTGTGCTCCTGAGCATACCTAAGTATGCTCTTCAACAAAAGATACCAAACGACCAAAGCAAATTTGATAATAGAAAGAAATTGGAAAGTTGTTTAAAATTGTATGTCCTATCTGAATATTGAAAGTTTAATTTGACTTTACTGTCCCTTTAGTATGAACTTAAAACTGATAAGACATACAATGGCAATAATTTGTTTTCTCTCGCTGCCTAATTTTACTTTTACATCTGTTACACAATTTAAAGGAAGATAATTAACAGCTTATGTTTTCTTGAAACAATCTGTCAGCTTATATAACACTATGCAATCTAAGATATAAATATATACACTTTGAACAAATGTATTATATTTTTGGAGGGCTGCTGCATTAGACTATTTTTGATACAGTTATATTGAACCCTAGAAGTGTGGGATCTTGCAGCATGCACCCATTTACATTGCTGCTGGATTCTCTCCTGTTTGATTTTAGCTTATATAACAAAGCAGAGGTTTGCTCTAGGCTGTATAGGGATACACTTGTGTCTTTTTAATATAGGCACTAAAGCTTATTATTTGGCATTTTTTCTTAAAGGGACACTGAACCCAAATTTTTTCTTTCGTGATTCAGAAAGAGGATGAAATTTTAAGCAACTTTCTAATTTAGTCCTATTATCAAATTTTCTTCATTCTTTTGTTATCTTTATTTGAAATGCAAGAATGTAAGTTTAGATGCCGGCCCATTTTCGGTGAATAACCTGGGTTGTCTTTGCTGATTGGTGGATAAATTCATCCACCACTAAAAAAGTGCTGTCCAGAGTACTGAACCAAAAAAAGCTTAGCAGTGCCGGATCAGGTCCGCCAGACCTTGATAAATATGGGCCATTGCTTGTAACTGACACTGTTAAATTACTTTCAGAAACAAAAAAGGGCACCCTAGTTTTAGCAAGCAAATCTCTTTATTTAATCATCTTGCTCTAAGATATATAACAGAAACTCACAATAAATAAATAAACAACTGAGTAATCATGGCATTGAACAGATAAACATAACTTTGCTAAAAGCTCAAAATTATTTGTTAAACATGCATTCTACTGAACACATTTCTATAATGCATATGAAAGAGCACTATTTAAATATGTTAAAATGTTTTTGCATGAAACCGGTTAACGCTGTTTATTTTGAAACTTGCAAGAAAGGCATGTCTGTCAACTGCTGGTCTGTGTAATAGAAGCTTACTGGTGAACACTGACACCCCCACAAACACAAGAACAAACTTATGGTTAGATTACGAGTTTTGCGTTATAGTGAAAAAAAGCAGCGTTATCAGGTTATAACACTGCTTTTTCACTACCGTATTACGAGTCTTACAGATGTAGGGGCACCGCACACTTTTTTGGCATTTACCGCAAATCAACTTACACAAATTGCGTATAGTCTTTTTTCAATGAGACTTCCCTAGCACCGGTATCAGAAGCTTGTCCTGGGAGGCCAAAAAGTGAGCAGTACACCCTATCCCGTCAAGATTTGTAACGCATTCTAAAGTCAGTAGTTATGAGTTTTACACTACAAAGCTGTAGCATAAAACTCATAACTAAAGTGCTAAAATGTACACTAACACCCATAAACTACCTATTAACCCCTACCTAAACCGAGGCCCTCCCGCATCGCAAACACTAAAATAAAATTATTAACCCGTAATCTGCCACTCCGGACATCACCGCCACTATAACAAACATATTAACCCCTACTCCCACATCTCAAACACTAGTTAAATATTATTAACCCCTAATCTGCTGTCCCTAACATCGCCGCCACCTATCTACATTTATTAACCCCTAATCTGCCACCCCCAACGTCGCCGCCACTATACTAAAGTTATTAACCCCTAACCTTAAGTCTAACCCTAACCCCCCTAACTGAAATATAATTAAAATAAATCTAAATAAAACTTACTATTAATAACTAAATAATTCCTATTTAAAACTAAATACTTACATGTAAAATAAACCCTAAGCTAGCTACAATATAACTAATAGTTACATTGTATCTAGCTTAGGGTTTATTTTAATTTTACAGGCAAGTTTGTATTTATTTTAACTAGGTAGAATAGTTACTAAATAGTTATTAACTACAGGGAGTGCAGAATTATTCGGCAAGTTGTATTTTTGAGGATTAATTTTATTATTGAACAACAACCATGTTCTCAATGAACCCAAAAAACTCATTAATATCAAAGCTGAATAGTTTTGGAAGTAGTTTTTAGTTTGTTTTTAGTTATAGCTATTTTAGGGGGATATCTGTGTGTTCAGGTGACTATTACTGTGCATAATTATTAGGCAACTTAACAAAAAACAAATATATACCCATTTCAATTATTTATTTTTACCAGTGAAACCAATATAACATCTCAACATTCACAAATATACATTTCTGACATTCAAAAACAAAACAAAAACAAATCAGTGACCAATATAGCCACCTTTCTTTGCAAAGACACTCAAAAGCCTGCCATCCATGGATTCTGTCAGTGTTTTGATCTGTTCACCATCAACATTGCGTGCAGCAGCAACCACAGCCTCCCAGACACTGTTCAGAGAGGTGTACTGTTTTCCCTCCTTGTTAATCTCACATTTGATGATGGACCACAGGTTCTCAATGGGGTTCAGATCAGGTGAACAAGGAGGCCATGTCATTAGATTTTCTTCTTTTATACCCTTTCTTGCCAGCCACGCTGTGGAGTACTTGGACGCGTGTGATGGAGCATTGTCCTGCATGAAAATCATGTTTTTCTTGAAGGATGCAGACTTCTTCCTGTACCACTGCTTGAAGAAGGTGTCTTCCAGAAACTGGCAGTAGGACTGGGAGTTGAGCTTGACTCCATCCTCAACCCGAAAAGGCCCCACAAGCTCATCTTTGATGATACCAGCCCAAACCAGTACTCCACCTCCACCTTGCTGGCGTCTGAGTCGGACTGGAGCTCTCTGCCCTTTACCAATCCAGCCACGGGCCCATCCATCCGGCCCATCAAGACTCACTCTCATTTCATCAGTCCATAAAACCTTAGAAAAATCAGTCTTGAGATATTTCTTGGCCCAGTCTTGATGTTTCAGCTTGTGTGTCTTGTTCAGTGGTGGTCGTCTTTCAGCCTTTCTTACCTTGGCCATGTCTCTGAGTATTGCACACCTTGTGCGTTTGGGCACTCCAGTGATGTTGCAGCTCTGAAATATGTGTGAATGCAGAAAGGTATTCTCTCTAGTAATGCCCCCAGTGTGCCTGGTTGGTTATGTGTAGAAAGTTCAGTAACAACAACAACTTATTTCTGCTACCGGACTCACCCGCTCCTCAGTGTGGGTCTCCACTCAGTGGAGTATGCTGTCTCCCCTCACTCACTGCCGTAATCGTCCGGTCCTGGGGTGTATGAGCTGAAAGCCTGCCCTCTTGTTCTCCGGGTAGATGCAAGGTTCAAGCCCAGAAATCTGCTACTCCGGTCCTGGCAAAGGGCTACAGTGCCCAAACAAACCCTCCTCAGACGTAC